>NW_015387303.1:355004-397846 GCF_001527695.2 Protobothrops mucrosquamatus | reverse complement strand
CCAAGCTCACGGTGTGCTATGGTGTTGGTCTGAGAAACATGGGCTTCTCAAACACAGTCCAAGGGTCCAACTATTTTGTTGATAGTTGAAGTCAATGCTTGGATGAGAAAATAGGAACCTTGCTAGTGGCCAAACCATAAGATATGAGTATCTTTAACTTAATCAATATGCAGTCTCTGAAGGAGAGAGGAAGGGTGATGTTCTCTTTTGCCTGTATGTATCTTGTTCTACTGATCAATGATCAGATTTGCTGAGCTGGATTCGAAAGATGTCAACGTCATATATTCCAACACATTCTGGCAAGGATCTTTGGGCATAGAAAAGGGGGAGCAGATATCTAGGGAAGGAAAAGAATATTATTTTCATAGATTCTCCCAAAATCTTTAAAGGTGATTAGGAAGGGGTGGGAAAATCGGTCTCCATTCTTCCTCTTCCATGTAAATAAACCACATTCACATGGGTTGAAATCTCAGAAAATTGTGGTGAGAAGCAGGAGAGACCCAGGAATAATAACAAGAGTCCTTAACTCAAGATCTTCTGAATGGCTAAAGTTTTCACTTCACACCGTTATTGTGTTTACTTATTTCTGTGCAAAATTATAACCCACCAAACAGAATGAACAAAAACACAAAGTAAATATTCAAGGTGAAAACTAACCAAGCTTACTTTATTTCTTGGTATTTAACCAGTGGAGTGAGCATAACTATATTGTTGATTGGCATATTAGAAGTCACTGCTCAGCTCTGATCTCAATCAACTCACAAAATTGCAAAGAATTTAACATTTGACTCCCATGAGCCAGTATGGGCCAGCTCCAGAACACTATTATATTTAGCAGACCTGAGTAAACATGTTCTGTTTAATATCAATAGCAATAGCATTTAGACTTATATATTGTCCCATAGACCTTTACATCAGTTTATCATGTCAGTATTATTTACACATTGCCCACAACAATCTGGGTCCTCGTTTTACCAACCTCGGAAGGATGGAAGGCTGAGTCAACCTTGAGACTGGTCAGGATCAAACTTCAGGCTGTGGGCAGAGTTTGCCTAGCAAACTGAACTTTAACCACTGCACCATCAGAACTCTGCACTTAACCTCTAAATACAGAGTTCAGTGTATCTCTAGTTGAGGTTGAATCTTCTAAATCATTTCAAATGGTTTTCTAGACGATTAGAGCTTTGAACCCTTACTATGTTTTTTACTTGTAAAAGTATGAAAAGTTGAGACAAGGAAGAGAGGGGATTTGATGAAACATTAAGGCTTAACTCAACTCAAGACCGTAAGACCTTCTAAGTGGAAGTTTGCATCTTCTTCTTGGACTTTATTGGGCTGAGTTTGCCTTACTTTGGCCTCAGAGTTTCCATCCTTGCTGCGCTTTTATCCCATCTGTAATTGTATCCTCAAGAAAAGTAAACTGATTTAGCTCTTGACCTAGAGTTCTTGTTAGAGACAGGCAACTATCTCAGGAACTTTTCAGCAGCAATGTGGACAACAGAAAGTCAAATCTGGGTGAGATGGCTGTCTTACATGGGCTCCTCCTGCCATCTAGCGGCAACATCTTGATAGAACAAAAGAGGAATTAGCTGCCCGCCAGATGCAAGCCCAGCATTTTAATTTGAATTATAAAGTAGGGTGGCCAATGTTTTTCCGGCTGAAATCCACATTTGTCTCTTGAGAAATCTGTGAAGGGATACACTTTGAAAACTAGACTAAGACAACAAATGACTGGGGCCAGGAGAAAAAAATAATTCTGGATTTATGTTGAAACATTAACTCAAACTAAAAAGGAAATACCGTGAATAATATTGCAATGGGATTAAGATTATATATTTGTTGTTTTTTTTAATTAAATGCTGTACATAGCCAAGAGTGAGATGGCTAGCTATACAAATATAATATGTAAATGTAAAGAAGACCAAATTAATGCCTACAGATACAGCAAGCAGCCTTAGAATTGACAATGAATATCACTGCTTTGTTATTTTAATCTGCTTTATTAGAGCGTCGCCCTGATTTATTTGTAGTTGTGCGTGCGTATCTTTATACTCTTTACATATTAGGTAAAATAATCTATCTGTAGCAGTGGCTAAAAATTTGTCGCCTAATCTTCTGACAAGGAATACATTGGACTGGTGGAAAGGATCTTCTATAAAGAAAACAGCAGTCAAGAATGGGAAGAGTAAGACTTGGTAGAAGGACAATGAAAACCTTGGAAAAGATATTCCGACACCATGATCATTCTGTACCTACAAAGATCAGTACTGCAGCCAATGATTTTCCTTGTGACAATCTATGGAAATGTTTTGGACTTTGAAGAAGCAGTCTAGAAAGAATAGTGATGCTTTTTCAGCTTTGGTTTTAGAGAAGAGACCCGAGAAGATAACGGACAGATAAAGAAAACAAACAAATGGGTGACAGAATAAATCAACCTGGAGTTCTGGTTCCAGGCACAAATGACCAATTATCGTATTTTGAGTAGCTTGTGTGAAACGATAGCTCTCTTGAGAAGTCTGTAATTCTGGGAAAGGTGGAAAGAAAAAGAGGGTGACCAGCAGCAAGGCAGATGGGCTCAGTTATAGTAGTGATGAGTGCTATCATTGGAAAACTTCAAGAACCAGTTGTAGAACAGAGATGATCTTGGGTAAAATCTGCATAGAAAATAAGGGTTGTCCCTAACTTGACAGCATATACTGTATTATCATAGCTTCCTACTTATTTAGTGATTGGTCTCTTCTGCATTATTACAATTCAGCAACAACTCTTAGAGGACTTCAAGGGTGCATTTTGAATATCCAGCCATTTATTGGTCTATTCTGGACTATTCTTTTCTTTTAACAATCCTGTAATCTCTTGCATTGGGGTGGAGTCAGGAGGCTGAATGGAGGTCAATAATTTATTAGCTGGATGCCCTTCCTGATGCCTCTGTGGAGGTCACAGCATACTGTACCATTTGCTTAATAACTATCTGAAGTTATGACAGTGCTGAAGAAAGTGACTTATGTCCAGTCTTTGCACTTTTAATGATTGTGGGGTCCCCACAGTCACTTGATCAAAATTCCAATGCTTGGCAACTGGCAATGTATTTATGATGGTTGCAATGTCTTAGGGTCATGTGATCACCATTTACAGTATTCCCACTGGGATCTTGTGACAGACCAAATTAATGGGGGAAGCTGGAGTCACTTAACGCAAAAAAGGTTGTGAAAGATGTGCCCAACCATGTAAAGGATGGGCACAACTCATTTAATGATCATATCGATGGAAGTTCCAGTCCAAATTGTTGTCATAAGTTGAGGATTACCTCTCTTTGACGCTGAGGTTGACTCATCCTTCCATCCTTCCGAGGTCAGTAAAATGAGGTACCCAGATTGTTGGGAGCCAGATGCCAACTTTGTAAACCACTTAGAGAGGGTTGTAAAGCACTGTGAAGTGGTATATAAGTCTAAGTGCTAGAAGGAAGGAAGGAAGGAAGGAAGGAAGGAAGGAAGGAAGGAAGGAAGGAAGGAAGGAGCCATGGTGTTGCAGTGGTTAGAATGAAGAATTGCAAGAAAATTCTGCCCATTGCCAGCAGTTCGATCCTGACTGGCTCAAGGTTGACTCAGCCTTCCATCCTTCCGAGGTCAGTAAAATGAGGACCCAGATGGTTGGGGGCAATAGGCTGATTGTGTAAACTGCTTAGAGAGGGCTGTAAAGCACTGTGAAGTGGTATATAAGTCTAAGTGCTAATGCTATTGCTACTGTGTAGTTAGGCAAATGTACCTTTAGCAATTCGTCATTCTAAGACTAAGCTATTTACTTCCAGGACAAAATGATGCTACTGAAACTCATATGTCAGTTTTGGTTTTTCTCCGATCCAAGAGAAAAGATGCTTTGGACTTAAAAGTTTTATCTTTGCCTCCGTGTACTGTCCAGGGCTTTGGATTATATAAAGGATCCTTTTTCTCCATTTTTTCCCCTGCTTTAAAACTATATTGGGGACTTTGATACCTTGAGAAGATGAAACAGAAATCTTTTAACATTTCAAAGTAGGAAAAACCCTCTCTGTGGGGCTCTTTCTTGAAATGGTACAGAATGTTCCAACCAAGCCATTGTCTGGCATACATTATAATACATCATCCTCCACTGCCTCCCATATGCCAGAACTACAGGAACGTTTTCATCAACCATGTGGGGATGGTGCAAAATAATTCTCCTCTGACTGCTTGCAGAGGGCAGAAACATTTTAAGAAGAAGACAGGTATGGAAATGCTGGAAGAAACGTCAGTGTCTCTTCATTTGAATTTTTCTGCCTAATGCAACCAGCAGGACACTTGGCATTGCAGAGGGCTTTGATATTGGAATAGTCTGAGTAAATAAAGGGATTGACATGAGGTCAATCCTCCAGAGGTCAGAGTCATGTAGGAAATCCCTAGAACATTACAAGCTGTGTCTGTGGTGCTTCTCTCTCCTTCCCCCTCCCAGCCTTTTTAACTGTCACTCGGCTTCACATAAGTAATTCCACCTGCTGACAATTAAAGAAGCAGACCAGTCCATTCCAATTTTTGCAGCACCCCCTTTTCTGGCAAGCCAATTACAGGTGTGAGAGGTTCAATCTAGATTAGGACCTGTCTAGTAGAAAATGGGCAAGTAGTGAGCAGTTAAGGGTTTCAGCTGGGATGTAATTCTTTTTGATTGGTCTAGATGACCAAGGAAATTGACAGAGAGGATGAAGGGAAAACAGTCATGGCTACAAGGATGTGTCACTCATCCAAGATCTGATATAATTTGTGAACTCGATCTGACAAGCTTCCAAAAAAACATTGATTTGATTGAATTGTCTTATTTCATTCAGAAAGAAGAATGCATATGTCTTCAGTTTGAAGATTCACTTGAAGGTGTGATGCAAATAAATAGAACTGAGTAGTCAAATTGATCATAGTTGTCTCTTCTTTGGCTCCATAATCCCATGGAAAAGCCAGCAAGCAAAATTTGCTCGGATGGGCTCCCCAAACTAGGTTAAAAATCTTTCTGAGATGGTTGCCAGGTCCTCACAAGCTGCCACCAAATGAATGCAATCAGAATGTCCACCCCACTTAATGGTTGCAATCTATGTCCTCTAAATCAAAAATTGGCAACATGGTATCCCCAGATTCTAAATGGATCCATAGGAATCTGTTTCCTGGTTTTCTAAGTTTACTAACACTCACATTTTCTTTGAAAGATTATTAAGAAAAAAAAGAATAACAGACTAATAGAATTGGCAGGGATCTTGGAGGTCTTCTAGTCCAACCCCTTGCTCAAACAGGAGACTCTATTCTGGACAAATGGCCATCCAATTCCTTCTTGAAAACCTCTGGTGATGGAGCACCCACAACTTCTGAAGGAAAGCCATTCCACCTGTGGGAAGTCAGCTCCCCAGAGAAGGAAATATTAAAAGGGCAGGAAAATATATTTCCACAAAGGATTTTGAAGAGGCAGGAAAGCATGCTCAGTTTTCTTAATAGCCCCAGGTCTCCCTCCCCCAAGCAGGGACCAGCTCTATAGAGATGCAGATGTAAATCCAGGGAGCTAGGAGATTAAGAAGACAAAGACCTAAAATCTACATACCCCATCCAAACTCTTAAGAGTCATCAGCCCCAGAGAAGCAGGATATGACCTTTGGACATAATAGGATTAACCCATCACCATCAGAATACCAGAAAGGCACACTCAGACTCAGGTCAAAGTTCATGCCACTCCAAACAAAAGGCTCCAGAGGATATAAAAACCCTCTCCCTACATGTGTTCACTCTCTTTTCTGCCAGAGCCATCTTTCTGTCTGGCTCTCTTCAATAAACTGCAACCTTCTTTCTAAAGCAGTCACCATGTTGTTTATACCCAGCTTGGACTGAACCATGATGAAGACTTTTCTTCCAACACGCCGATTAATTGTTCTAACATAAGCAATGTGAGAAACTGTGTTGCAAAAGAAAAAGTCAGCTTCCGAGTTCTAATCCTCTATAGAAAACACAAATGGAGAATTTGCAGCTCAGTGCTTTTTTTGCAAGTGTATCCATATGACCAGAACAAGAGAAAACATCTAAGGAGGATAAGGGATTTTCAGACATCAAAGCCATTTGATAAATTAGCAAGCTATTTCTCTCATGCCAGCCATTTTTTAAAATTATCCCCGTAACATGTTCTCAAAAATTTCAAAGGTATCTTCTCATCCATCAGATGTGCTATATTATCCCAGATTTCTCCCAAATTGCTATTTTTTTTTCTGTTTCTGGTACTTTGGGAGTTAGTAGAACTTGAGAAAGAGGCCATGTGGTCTCAACCTGTAGACCTCAACCAGGGTTAAAAGTCAGGAAATGAAGTAGAATTCTCACAGCCCTTGTTATAATTGAAAAGAGAGGCTCACAATTTGGAAAACCCTGGCTGGTTTAATGACAAGATAAAAACATCCCAAAGCTAATAGAATTTAAAGATTCATTAAATCTTTAAAACAAAATGGTTACATTGATAGTATGGATATACCACTAGGTGGCAATTGAACACCTCTATATAGAATCGTCTCTTTTTTTCTGCCCTTGCAAGAAACCAAAAAAAAATAATAATGCATTTATGACTTGTGGTTTTGATGATTAGGGGGAAAAAATAGATAAGAGAGGAAAGTGAATGTTCTTTATAAGCATAGGGTAAAAGATAATTCTGAATACTTGTAATTCCTGCAAAGAAAAGTGGAAGCTTTTTCTATTTATCTTTTCTTCCTTTAGTTTTATCTTCTTCTCTTTTTCATTGCTTTCTTTATTCTGTATTAGTTTTTGTGGTTCCCTTTTATTTCCTCTTTAAAACTTTTAATAAAATTTATATAAATTCTATATCGATCCTGCTGTTTTTTTCTGCAGGGCAAGTAAAAGTTTCCATTTCAAATCGCAGTTGTAAATCACTAAATATTTTAGATCTGTGGCTGATCTTGAAAAAAAGCGAAAGGGGGTCAGACCTGATTAGTGGTTGGAGGAGAGACCTAAATTGCAGGCTAAGTAAGGAAATTAAAAATGGCCAGATGCATGAAGTCAGCGGGAGTCCAGCTCAACTGTCTGGAGAATTGCCCTTATCCATCATATGTGATCTTGTAAAATTTTATAGCTGACTTTCTGTCCTTTGGAAGGGAGAGAAAGTAATAATAATAACTTCCCAATGCATTGCACAAGCATTTGTTCTCTGTTACACCAATGGAAATATCTAAGTCAAAAATGATCCTTCTGATGGCATCCAGATGTTTTAGGCAATATTTCTCCTAGGGGATGATAGGGGATCTGGTCCCAGGTAAATGAGACCCATAAATACACACATACACATACACACACACACACACACACACACACAAGCCTTCTTTTGTTCAGAGTAAGAGCCTATCAGATCCAATAATAATGCAATGTGCATCCCAACCAGGGCATATATAGAAAATTCACACATTCAGAAGAGTGATCATCTGTGTTACTGTTGCTTCTGGCAACCAATATTTAGTATGTTACCTGAAATTCCAGAGGTAATGTGGAACTATCAAGACTAAAAACCACCAATACTCCAAATCTCCATGAATTAGTCTAGTCTGCTTCTTACCACCCTCTGACACTGTGACCAGCACAACATCTGATAGCAATGAATTCCACCATTTAATCATGTATAGGTAGGACTGTGAGTGCCATCAGAGGAGAGGACAAGGGGAGGCAGAATGATGAAAGCAGCTCCACACTATTGCAGCAAAAGTCCTGCCCCTTTTTCTAGGCCCATTGTGATGCTTCACACATGTACAAAGGAGGTGGAGTTTGCCACATGATGCCACAAGCTCTTGCAGGTGCCAACAATTGATGGGATACACTTTGAAGAGTCAAAGTGCATGCAGTCAAGATCAGTGTGAGAGATGTATAAGGTCACAGGCTTAAGGCCTGGGTTGGATGTTCAAAAACACTTCTGTAAAAGTGCCATACCTGGTTTTGACCTTCCCCAACTTCTCCCTTCTCGCTCACGTTTCTCTGATTCTTCTAGGTCTCATCTGCATCTTCTTTCCCTGCCTGCCCGCTCTGTTTTCCAGATGCATTAATCATGAACATATCAGACTGTGGAAGAGCAGATGGAAACTTGGGTGACATTTCAGTGCATTGCCCAGCACTTCCAAGCAGCTGGAAACAGTTTGCTTCGAAACCGGCTTTTCCAGAAACCACTTAATGTCCAACAGATTGCCTCCAATATAAGTTGATGGGATGGTCCAATATAAGAAATTCCCACCAACCAAATATCTATTAGAGGAGGGGGGAAAAACACCATGGGAATCTTAAAAATACAACTCAGGCAAAAATATTTTGTAACAGGACTGACACTTATCATTAGGTGAGATGCTTTAATAAAACTTTAATGAAAAAGGTTTAAAAGATTCAAAATCCTATCTGTTTTGTCACAGATACGCAGAAGCTAAATACCTCCTCCGATATAACAGCAATTTCAAATTATCAGCCTCTTTCATAACTAGAACTATCCAGGTTTGTTCTATATAAGAAGGTAACTTGGGAGGAATATTTGCTTTATACACTATTTTTTTCCTGTCCAGGCAGACTACAGAACATCATCATCATTAGACATCATCATCATCCATAACAATATCCATGCTATTATCAACATCATCCCTGTGACTGCATTTGTTTTAATCGTGGTTTGATGAGTAGACCACATTGACTTAGTACACATAGTGTGCCAAATGAAAACCAAACAAATCACATCATGGCATCATACAATGCAGATATGAAGTCTAATGAAGAGCCAGGTAAGACCTATGAAATTGTTCTTTTTTTCCTGTGCTTATCAGAGCTTATTTCCATATAAGGGGCTTTCAAAACCTAGATTTGTCTGTCCGAAGAACAAAAGTAGGTATAATCCCAAACAAACCCTCACTAAAGTTATCCAATACCAGTATAAAAGAGGAGGGACGAAGGAAAGGAAACAAGGAACAAAGGAATGGGCCTAAGGGCAACATGTAGGATGGCACACATCAAAGTATGCCTTCCAAATGCACCAGACCTCACCAGGAGTGACATGGACGGAAACAGGTCTCCTTTGATCTTTCACCAAAAGGCATAGAACGAAGCCATCTGCTTAGCCAACATCTCTGCGAGGGGCAAAGCTCTTTTTATTAAACAGTTGATATTGTCAGCTCTTTTTATTAAACAGTTGATATTTGTCTGTCCGAAGAACAAAAGTAGGTATAATCCCAAACAAACCCTCACTAAAGTTATCCAATACCAGTATAAAAGAGGAGGGACGAAGGAAAGGAAACAAGGAACAAAGGAATGGGCCTAAGGGCAACATGTAGGATGGCACACATCAAAGTATGCCTTCCAAATGCACCAGACCTCACCAGGAGTGACATGGACGGAAACAGGTCTCCTTTGATCTTTCACCAAAAGGCATAGAACGAAGCCATCTGCTTAGCCAACATCTCTGCGAGGGGCAAAGCTCTTTTTATTAAACAGTTGATATTGTCATAAGATCTGAACAGGTTTGCTCTACTGGGAAACCTCCAGATGTCCCTGTCCAATTCAGCTGGTTGGGGAGAGTTATGGTCCAAAGCATCTGGAAAACAGCAGGTTGAGGAAGATTAGATTTAATTCTGGTCTTAAGGCAACCATACTGAGGGATGAATTAATCTCTATTTTGCCCTTGAAATGCTAATATCATTTGAGTCTGGGTGATCCTCCTCCTCCTCCACATGGTATTTAGAAAAGGTTTACAAATCAGAACACGGCATTTTTGTGCAAAATGCATCCATTTTGGGGATGATTATTGCTTCTTTGGTGATACAAACTGACCATCTTGGATGGAGGATAAATAGAGGTAGAAATTATTCCAAAATTTAAACAGGTAGTTTAAATCATCTCCAAAGCTCTTTTTCCAAAGTATTTCTCACTGCATTTCACTTTTATCCAATCCCCAGAAGATCCTGGCCAATAAAACCATAGCAGGTTACATTCTGAAGCTCACCAACCAACTTCAGAATGATAGGAAATGCATGGTGATTTGTTCAATAACTTTGGTATTATTTGCTGGGTGAATTTCATCAGCTACCTATCAACAGCTCTGACACACAACACCAGAATACAATGCAGAAAAAAAGGAAAGGAAAGGACTTCTGCTGTCTATTTTTTCCATACGTACACTCACAGACTCACACACACACACAATAAACACACTAAAACGTGCCTATTGTTTTTGTCATCTGCATGCTATTCATTATCACTAACCCCCCCCCCTCCTCCTCATACTCTTCTGCAACAGTGTGAGCATCGGTTTCAACAGGTCAGCTTTTATTTGGTTCACAATTTTCCCACCCTATGAAATTTTCGGCAGTAGATGGTTGACAAACGACATGTGTCATAGGAGAAGCACGGAAGGTCAATCCGTAACACTTCTTTTATTATGCAGAGCTTGCCGAGATTGCTCAGCAAATCAGCAAGGAATGATGTAGTGTATTTATTTGTAGCATATTTATTTGCGTACAGCAATATTTACATTCACAAAATAGGTGGCTACGAGAATATAAGGAAGTGCAGTGTTTGTTGTGCTCTTTTTGCAGCCATCAAGATTATCCTGGGGAAGGCTGCAATTCTGGAGGAGGGGAACAGAAAAGAGGTACGAGGGGGCACGATTGTGGAAGAGGGGACACATGTCAAAGCAGAGGAGGTCGAAGGAGGTCAGAAGCCAGGTCCTGGTTAAATGTTTCCGTGTGTTTGCACAAGAGACTGACTGCCCGTTCCAGGGTGTAAAAGAAGGATTGTGTTTCACCAAGGCAGGGGAAAAGTGCTCAAGAAGGAAACTTGACTCAATAGCCATGAGAAAAAAATGTGTTGTAATGTGAGTGGTGTGCTGATGTATTTCTGTCCCTCTGGAGTTTGGAAAAAAAAAAAAGATTTGCTATCCTTCTTCCCTCCTCCATTCTATCACTTTTCTGTCCTTGAGGCAAGAAGATCCTCCAAGATCCATATTTTTTTTCTTTTCTTTGCTGTGGAGAACTTAGCTCCTTCTGAATGATGGCTTAATTCCAACCACTTGGGAGTAGGCAGGGCCTAATCAGGCACCTGTAAATTGCTTAAAAAACACATTTTGATAGTGATTATAGCTCAGAAATATGTGATGAACGTCAATTAGAGGAGATGCCTCATTTCCGAGTCAGATTACTTTCTGGTCTAGTGTAGCACCATATTTTAATCAGACTGATGATTCACTGGTGATTTTACTTAGGCTTCCCTTGGTCTCAAGCAGCCAAATCCTTTGCAAGATTCCTTTTCTCTTTGATTCGCCAGAAGTCAAATATTTATGCAAATGGTCAGCAACTGTAATGGGAAACAGAGTTCAATTGTCCATACAGAGGTGTCCAAATGAAGTCTTCTCTCTTCTCAAAGGCCTGGAGACTAAAACATACAAAGAACGGGTTTGGCTAGTCTAAAGAAAAGAAGATGGAGGACAAGCAATGATGCAAATTCCACGGCTCTTATACCAGAGTCAGGATACTATACATACTGTATATATTAAAGGGGTGGAACTGTTAAAGGGCCACACTCCTTTTGTCATTTTGACAAAAGCACTGGATCCCACAGACATCTCTGCAATCATAGTCCTTGCTTTAAATACTTGTCCATTATTATTGCAGTCATGCGCCCTTGATCACTTCTCATTTTATGGGAAAGTCAGTGTTTAAGAAATGGGACTTGCTAAATAAACTCAAAGAAAAGTCAGAGAATATTGACACTCCTTCATTAAATTAAGAGCAATCAAAGAGTTATATTTTCACAGTTCACCATTTACGGGTGAAAAAGTATACGAGTATAGAAACTTTCTTTCTTTCTTTCTTTCTTTCTTTCTTTCTTTCTTTCTTTCTTTCTTTCACATTTAGTCAAAGCTTAATTAAGAAGGATATTGAGGTGATGCGTAGGTTGGGACTATAATTCATCAGCATTGAATGGCATTTACCTTGCAGATGTGCTTCTTTTACTTACACACACACACAAACAAACACACACATACACACACACACACAAACGTATCAGTTTACATCTTTGAAAAGTCAGTCTGCTGACAGCTATCAAGCTCAAATCATGCTCTAGGGAATATTATGTGTTGGCTGTACGACAGAATTACTGCTAAGGGTGAACAGGCAAAAAAAATGGAAACAGTTTTGTATAAGCATAGTAGAGATTTTTTCTGTCATGTATCTGTGCTTTTGCCTGCATTCTGCAACCATTCCTATAAACATTTAAAATTCTTTAACATTCCTTCCCTGTGCATTGGATACTTGGAAATTTTCACTTTCCTCTCTCTCTCTCTCTCTCTCTCTCTCTCTCTCTCTCTCTCTCTCTCTCTCTCTCTCTCTCTCTCTCTTTCTCTCCTACCCCTCCCCTCCCCCCCATCTTTGCCTTTGGAAGTTTTCTCACAAAATCATTGACATATTTCTCTGTGTGAACTGATTTTTATTTCCACAGGGGACAAATGTTTAATGGTGTGGCAGAAGAATGCAAGCAGACAGTGATGCGAAGACAGCAGAATTGCAATTATATAAGGGCCTATAAGGGCCTAATGAGGTGAACAGATCTGTACAGGGAAAAGAAAGATCAGGTGATTAATTTTTTTGGAGAGGAGACCACAAGCAGATCCCAACATTGCAGGCTAGGCTGGAAGGTTGAAAACATCCTGGAAAAAAGCAGCAACAAATCCCTTCTATTTTGCTGCCCAGAAAATTATTTATATATTATTTATTTATATATACTAGTTATTATTATTATTTATATATACTAGTCATATTTCCATATGACTAGTAGGAACTGAGCTTAAGGTTGAGCAAATCCTTCCCCCTATTCATAATTCATAAGAGGTTCAAGTGGACAGAGGGAACGTAGTGCATTGTTTGTGATCTAAGATACAAGAGACGTAGTTTGGAAATCATCTTTCATTCATCAAAGCACCCGAAATAGCAGAAATTTCCATTTGCCTCCCCGTTTTTTCTCGTTCTTTTTAATTCACTGTCAAGTTCAGGAAGAACAGGCTAAACATGAACTGAAGTGCCATATTCCATGGAAGGTGTGATTAACATTGCATTTCTAAAAAGGCATTAATAATCAAGATGGGAACTGTAATCTCTTCATCACGTACTGACAAATTTACCAGCCCTATTGTACTGAAAACCCAACACGCTTCTGTCATGTTCTTGGGGAATATACATTTTCACATCATTCAGCAAGGGACTAAATGATGTCAGTCAAGGTAGTCCTTGACTTACAACCATTCATTTTGTGATTAGTGATCATTGGAACTCACAACAGCGTTGAAAAACAGTGACTGAACCACCGGTCCTTGCAGTTACAACCTTCACAGCCGTCCCATGCTTATGTGATCAAAATTTGGATTTTGGCACCTGGTGTGTATTTAAAACAATAGCAGCATCCCAGGATTATGGGATCTGGGGCAACCGGTGGCCTGCCCTGCCAGCCTCCTTCAAGCAAAATCCATGGGTGAAGCTGGATTCACTTAACAACCACATGATTCACTTAATAAGTGCAGTGATTTGCTTAAAACGTATGGCAAAAATGGTTCTCAATCAGAACAGAGCTGGGAGGGACCTTGGAGGTCTTCTAGTCCAACTCCCAGCTCAAGCAGGAAACCTCATATCATTTCAGGCAAATGGCTGTCTAGTCTCTTCTTAGAGACCTCCAGTGATGAAGCACCCATAACTTCTGGAGGCAAGTTGTTCCACAGGTTAATCGTCCTCACTGTTAGGGAGTTTCTTCTGAATTCCAGGTTGCTTCTCTCCTTGATTAGTTTCCATCCATTGTTTCTTGTTCTGCCCTCTGATGCTTTGGAAAACAAGTTGACCCCCCTTCTTTGTGGCAGCCCCTCAAATACTGAAATACTGGTTGTAAGATAGCATGCAGCTCACTTATCAATCAACTTGTTTAGCAACAGAAATTCTGGTCATAAGTTGAGAACTACATGTACGTTGAGGTGCTTTAAGGGAACAACTTATGAGCCCCACTGAGACATCATAAGTGCTACTTATGAGTGCTACTCAAAAGTCTCAGGGCAGAGTGCAGGGGCATAAAATAGTTACCAGCTTCCTTTGGAGCATTAGTTCAGAGGAGAAATATATGAAAGAGCCAAGACGAATAGGAAAAGAAGCTAGAATTTGTTGGTGATGGCTGCAATGTTTCTTATGGGAAAAAAATTGTTTTGCACTCATCTTTTTTGTACTCATCGGTGCCTCCCAGTGACAGAATAAAGGTCAGTCTTGGACCCTGTATGCCATCTTTTTGTTATTTATTAATTCCTGTTATTTTTTTTGCCCCCTTCTTAGCAAGAGTTCAGATCATGATCTTCTCTTGCCACAAATCTCTTTGAAGAACGATAAAGCAAAATGGGCTATTTTTTGGAGTGGGGTGGGGGGGGAAGAGAGCAAGCAAATGTAATCTTATCTGGAGCCACCAGCACAACAGGAAAAGACAGGGAGGCCTGGGATCTCAGAGTGGAAGAGGGAGAGAGAATGAAGAAGGGTTAAGGGGAAAGCGTAGCAATGGTCCCAGAGAGACATCTTCAATCAGAGATTGACTGCTGAGTTGGCACATTGCATTTGGGTTTGAAGGTTAACTTTGAAGAGGAAGGAGCTGGGGGGGAAGCTAATAGCTATAAAGGCAAGTTGGGGGTGGCAAAGGAAGAAGTTGGGGGCAAAGATCACTTGGGCAAAACCTGAAGTGGGTCACCCTTTCCTTTCCTCAAAAAAATTTAAAAAAAGAGCTTAGTAAAGTTCACACCAGCACCTTAGAAGACCATTGTCATACCTCAGTGTTTCGGGCAAGAAAAAAATTGGGCAGGAGTGTCCCGACTGGATTGTGAATCAATCCAATCTAATTTCATTTTCTTTTCATCTTCAGCCAGCAAGTAAAAGAAAACAATGGGGGGAGGGGAGACAAATAGAGAAGCAACAAATAACATATGCAGCACGGACTTCCTACTGAAGCTTTGATGTGAAATAACAGAGCTTTGCAACAATTTATGCTGGATAGCAAGCAGCAAAATCAACCCAGAAGGTATCTCTTTAAACAGAGATGGTTGCTAAGAGGGGAGAAGAAAGATTGGGTATAATATCATGTAAAACGTATACAGTGGTACCTTGGTACTCATCGTTAATTGGTTTTGGGAGGCACGAAGATATCAAAAAGATGAGTGCGAAACAATTTTTTCCCATAAGGAACATTGTAGTGAGTCACAAGGCAGCCATCACCAACAAATTCTAGCTTGTGCATTGAGGATCAAACAAATGATGAGTACCAGGACAAAAATTTTGCATCAAAATACGTTGAATACCAAATTCAAAATACGTTGAATACCAATTTCAAAGCAGCTGAGTACCAAGGTACCACTGTAGTTTAAAAGAACATGTGTAATTCATTCTATCTCTTGTGTACCATATGGGTAAAGTGAATGCATCAGAGGAAGCCTATGACCATGTTACAGGAGGGAAGGTCCAAGCTAAAAATACTGGAATGCATCTTATATCTCTGCTTTAGGGGAAGATTAAACTCTACTGTATATCTGTATATCTTCATTCTACTTTGGCCTGCCGAGCTGAAACTTAAAGTGATTTGAATTGTCTCTTTAATATGACTATACAAAAGATATATCTTGAACAGTCACCCTGTCTTTCAAATTCAGAGTCGTGTGAATGATCACACTTTCTTACAGACACAAATGACATAAGCTTGCCAGGGGTGCTGTGCTGAATCTTCTAAAGTCTCATACTTTTTAGACAGACCAAAGAGATATGGAAAGTAGTCCGTTAAAGATCTGTCAGCTTAGTAAAATGTTTTTTGGGACCAGGCAAGATAAAAAGGCAAGCCAACTACTCAATGCTGTGTTGGAAGTAAATAGTACAGGGGAGAAATTGTGCTGTATCTCAGCTGTGATCCAACATTTTCCCAGCCTTTTCTGCAATGTAGCTGTGGAGAAGATTCGGAAATCTTCCCGGATGGTGTCAGGGCTTTGGAATCTATGTTCCTACAAGGTGATGATCCCACAGCCACTTAGAGCAGCCATGTCCATTGTGTCCTAATCCAAGTGAGAAAGTCTTGTTAATCCAAGCTGGATCTGAAATGTTCTGCAGGTGTTTGTTTGCACAGATGAAGACAAAGCATGGTTACTCCTTCCGCTGAGAAATGTGATGCAATTCCAACCTTCCAGCTTAGCATACATGTGAAATATGATTTCAGCTCATCTGGAAACCTCCTAACTAAGCCAAGATGTTCGGCTGTGTATGCCTGCTGCTGTGGATTATTGTCTGGCATACTTTTATAGGTAACCAGAGTAAAGGTGGGAGAGATGGAGAAGGGGGAATTTAAGCATCTTAAAAAAAAGTCTGGATATGAACCTTGAGCAAAGATGATATAATGTGGATATTAAAAGTAAAGGCCATCTCTGTGACCCCAGAACTTGGCTGTGATCTTTTGGCCTTGAGGTTGGGAAGACAAGCAGGAAACAGAACATACATTTTATGTGCAACAGATTGGTGCTAATACTGTGATGAACTCTGCCTTGCAATTGCTGTATTTTTCCCCTAATGAAAAAGTCCCTCCATACCAATCCTTGATATATTTTTTTCTTGCTGTGTTTTAATTTCACGTGAAGCTGTTTTAAAGTTGATTTTATTAGGACAGGTGAAGGAGCTACTGCATATATTTTCTATTGTGTATATTTCCATCACTTTGAAGTCTTCTTGGCTGCCCACATTTTGAAATTTGAGAAAGGAGTCCCCCAGACATCTCCCCTCCCATGCTTCAATGGAAACATGGACAGTCAAAGGGCTGCTAGACCAAGGCAGTATCCAGAATATGGTAAACTATGATGGCTGGTAGAATCAAAATCAGACAGATCTTTGATTGCACCTTCATTGTTGGTCATCTTGATTTTCTTTTTTATCACACCCTATGGACATGGACTTATGAGAGAAAATGTGATCGGAATGTCACATGGTAGAGTGAAGCAAAAATGAGATAAAATGGGTTTATGGGTAAATAAATATACGCATGGAGTTACAAAAACATTACCAGAGCTGCTAGGATGGCATGAATCTCTAACTTCAGAGTTAAGAACAAGCTGCCAGACAAATTTATGAAGGAGAAGAAGTCTGTAGGCCACAATAAGCCTATTTATTCAGATGGAAGCTGTACTATGATCAGTGTTTAATGGACTTTGCTTCCCCTGGGTGTTGTTTAAATGGAACTTCAGCCCAATGTTGAGAGCAATGTTAAAGTCTTAAGTGCTTTTGGCTGAATTTTTACAGTCCTTAGGACTGTGTCCTAAAAATCCAGGCAATTCCATTCCTATCTAATAACATAAGAAGATGCATAGAGCGGTATGGTAGCTTAGAGGTAGAGCTCTCGTCTCACAATCAGGAGGCTGTGAGTTTGATCCTAGATAGCAGCAGATATTTCTCTCTCTGGGTGCAGAGAGAAAATATCTGCTGTGAGCTTTGCATAGGCATCAGGAAGGGGATCTGGCCAGTAAATGCTCAACTCCATTCAGTTGCCTGGACTCCACCCCTATGCAAGGGATCATAGGGTCATAGAAAAGAAACAAAATGTAAGAAGATGCATGTTGGATCAACCCAAAATCCTACAGACTGGACTGGATCTTTTGGGGCATCTAGTGTTTAGCAATATATCTGAGAGTTCACAAATGAAAGTGATAGACTTCCATCGATACTGCTCCCCAGCAGCTAGTGTTTAATGTGTGCTTTTTGATTTAGAAATTGCAACCAACAAGAATAATCATCACAAATAGCCCTTGCCTTCCTTACTTTGCACAATCCCCTTGTAAAGCTAGTTGAGAAGTCCATAATGCTGGGAAAAGTGGAAGGGAAGAGAAGGATGACCAGCACAAAGTGGGTAGACTTGATTACAGCAGCAACGGGTGCCCCAGTGGAATGTCCAGGTTAAGGACAGATCATCTTCTAAAATGTCATTTTATGTGGTTGGTAGGAGTCAACGCTGACTTGATGAGACATTGTCAATCAAATTGGTGAGTTTCATTAGCTTCAATAACATGAACATCATTGTTTAACTGTTCATTGTTGGAGATATTTGCTTTTATTTTATGTAAAGACCTCCGAATTCAGCTTCCAAGAAGAATAAAAGAGCACAGGGGGAGGGGGGATTCATAACTACCGTCCTCTGTCAATACGTACTCTGTAATGCTAACAAATGAGAAAATCCAGCTTCAGGCTTTTGCCTAGCACTTTGAGAAGAATATCGATGTAATCTTGTTTGCTAAACCCATCTTGCTTTTGTTTTATTTGCAGCATCTTTTTTTGTTTTACTTAGCTTAACTGTCTTGAGTGCCACTTGGAGGAAGGGAATGAGGCAGGGGATACCATGTAATCAAATAAATAAAATCTAAATAGAAGCACAGACAGGAGAGGTCTCCCAGGTCCTTCACTCATGTATTTTCTACTTTAACCCCAAGGTCTCAGGCTGAGGACTTTCTCATTATCTGTCAACAGATGTTTTTCACTGGAGTTGATAGAATCTGGCAGCTACTCAATAGCTCTTTGCCCATTTAACTGTAGCTTCCCTTAGTTCTCCTTCTCCTCCACCTCCTCCTCCTCCTCCTCCTCCTCCTCCTCCTCCTTGGACAAGTCCTGCAGTTTGTTTGTTTTTTTGTATGGTTCTTCTGTACTGGTTTGCTATTACCTTCCTAAGGCTGAGAGAAGGTAACTGGCCCAACTTCACCCAGTTGGCTTTGTGCCCAACGTAGGGCTAGAATTCACAGGCTCCTGGTTTCTAGCCTGGTGCCTTAACCAATACTCCAACTGGACTCTCACTGATCGCTTATCTAAGATTTTATAAGATATTGGAACCAGCCTTGAAAATTTTAGCAATACTCTCAAATTACAGCTAAGGTTTTGGGCTCCTCTTGTTTGCAGGAAAAAAAAATGCTTTGGGGTAATGCGATTATACTTTTGACTAAAGCCACTTTTGTGTTTGTGTTTAAATCTTCCTTCTTTAGGCATTGCTGGCACCACATCCCCATGACTTCCTAGGGGGAAATTATCTTAGCCGTCTGTCCAGTTCTCTGGAACATTGTTTATCATCCAGCAGATTATTAATAGTCATTTTGTCCTTGGGTCAACTGAGTTCTCTCAACAGAATGCTGAGATTATTTTAAATTCTTCAGGAGCGCTGCTTTTAGAACTGAATTCATTCACAACCACATTCCCCTGGGAGATTGGAGAGTTGACCTTTTCATATTTTTCAGAATGATTTTACACATATGTAGGCCACTAGTCAAAATCATTTTTCCTCTGGATTTTGTCTGAAAACTTTAAATGCAGAAGGCTTTCATCCTGTAGAAGTATTAACTATCTCAGCTGTAAACACAGCTGCTACATCAAGTTTTAAAGTCTCAGTTTTTAAGAGGAGAGAGGATATTTAACATGTTTCAGTGGAAACACGTGGTTTTAAATAAATGTGGAGTTAGGTACTTGTTTTTGTAATGAAACCATAAAATCTGTTTACACACATACATACATACATACATGCAGCTCTATGTTCAAGTGGTTTATTATTACATCCTGGAAATCTCCTTCAATAACATTAATCAATATTCAGTTGTCCGTTTGAAAATATTTGACACTTAATTAATCCATTTAGAATGAGGACTTTAGAATTATAAAATGTGCATTCCAAATGCAAAGTTTCATTACAAAACCTATGTACTTTGGGTAGCTTTGTATTTCCTCTCTTATGAAATACTTACAATTTAAACTATTTTATTGGACATCATTGGATATAATCTATTATTATACTCTTTAATTGATCAGATATAATATTGGATACCATCAAAGGATAGCACTGCATGTTAACAAATTATTGTGGTAAAATGTTAAACATTGTTGCATGCTTGCTTTTCGAAAATTCATTTTAGCTCACATTTCCCTGAAAGATCTCAACCATTCCTTTTATTTCTTTTTGGATGAAATTTTCCATATAAACTCAGGCAACTAAGTCCTTTGGGTTGAAGTCTTAGTTCCAAGAATTATGGTGCAATGGACCAAAAGAAATAAACAGGAGAGATGCTTGCAACAAATTATATCTGAACCTTTTTTCTCTCTAAGAAAACTCCAACAACTTTAGTCGATATTTGAATGATATCTAAATATTGGTAGGGATGGATAACTCCCTGTTTATAATCCCCTAAAGAGCTCAAGTCTTTTGAGCATTCCTGGTAACGCCCCAAAACCATGCAGGATTTTGAATGTTGGACCGCATTCCAAAACAATTCCATTCTCTGACTTGTGTGTCACCATCTCTTTCCCTTTTTCTTCTCCTGTTCTGCATCATTGACCGTTCAATCTGAAGGAAAAACATAATGACTTGGGAAAGTGATGGACCTACAGTATTGTAGAAAATCCCATAGATAAGGATACACCATCATTACAGGTTTTATTGTCTCTTTAAAATAATATTTAGGATCTAGCAGAAAATAGCAGATGCCCCCATCCTCTTCCGCTGAAACCACTCCCCCCACACACACACACAATTTCTATTTGCTAGGATTCAGACAGCCACATTTAAAAAAAAAAATCACAATGCCTTTTGTATGTCTTTCTTTGGGTTTTATTTTTCTCCCAGCATCTTCTTGTCAATAAATTTGCCTCCTGCTATGCTGTATGGTTTCCCTCTAGACCAAATACATGGGATTTATTTCATTTTAAAAAACAAACAAACAAAGCCTTTCCCCAACTGCAGGTATGCTGTACTAGCCAGACCCAATAATTCTGATGATTAGTTTCACCTGAAAAAAAAAAGATGGTTGTTTTTCATGGCACAAAGTCAATGCAGCAGCACCTCTGGCGCTTTCCAACATGATTTGTTTTTTTCTTCTAATTATGACATCGAGAAACAAAATCTCAAATGCGGAAACCTCTTCTTACTGGCTGGTTCTCACAAGCAGGAGACACAGTTGTAAGCTGCCCAGAATCGTTGGATACAAGACGGCCGGCCAATCCATTTATAATAAATATATAAAATAATTTTTAAAAAGACAGAGGGAAAAAAGACATCCATCTGGTTCCAAGAAAGGTAAAGAAAAGGAATAGGTGGAAAGTACCGTTACAATCCTTTGGTGCTTTCAAGAGAAACTCTATGAATCATGCATAAGTTAAGCACTTGTAAGCACCATGTAAACCTAATTTTCCTCCGGCTGCCTTACCCAGGATGCTTTGCCGTGACCTACACACTTGTGGGCCTTCCCTATAGGCAAATCCCAAAGCCTTCAGACAGGCTTATAACAGTCCAAAATAGAAAGTGGAAGGAAGTGAGCATATCGACATGCACACACATGCTTTCCCACCACAAACTGCATGAAATTTGGCAAGGTTTCCTCAGCTCTAATTGTTTCCAAGTGCCTCAGGTCGCCTGTTAGAAAAATTTCCTGCTCTCAGCTGAAAGGGTAGGAGTGGGGGGGGGGGAATACAGAAGTGGGAGAAATTGTGAGGCTCCCTTTTCCCATCTTAAACTATCAAAATATGTTTCTCGTTTACTCCTGATCGGGCCACGTTTGTTTTCAATGGGCTAAGTAGAAAGCTACCATCTGTAGGAACTTGGCAAGCTCGGGGCTTCCTATCTCTCTATTTTTATATTCCTAAAGACTTGAAAAACATATCAAAAGAAATGATTTGTTGCCTTGGGTTTCTTCTCCTCCTTTTCCTTCAATAAAGCCTGGAGGTATCTCCATCCAGTTTGATGAGTCATAGTAACCTAAGAGTTCTATAAAGCAGCCACTTCAAGGATCAGACTGGAACACATAGCAAAATTGGGCTTGTCTTGAACCCATCTTACCTCAAGATAACTTTGGGCTGCTTACAATCATAAGCCTTATAATACTGAATAATACTGAAATGTATTATTTTTATTTATATCTTCTCACTGAGATCTTGTTATGATTAGAATAGTATTCTTTATTGGCCAAGTGTGATTGGACACCCAAGGAATTTGTCTCTGGTGTATAAGCTCTCCATGCACATTCATGCAACAAGTGATAAATCATAATCATAACATACAATCATCCTAAATCATAAGGTACAACACTCAGTGATAGTTATAGGATACTAAATAAAAGTGATCAACATAAATCATAAGATACAAACTACAAAGTTTTAGTCATAAGATGCTAAAGGAATGGATATTAGGAAAGAAGAGAAGGATAATAATAAGGCAGCCCTACTACGTGGTTTGACATCCCAGGGCATAAGGCAATGTTGTGGGTATTAGCTGTTTAGTAGAGTGATGGCATGTGGGGGACAGCTGACCTTATAGCTAGTTGTTTTGATGCCCTATAGCAGTGGTGGCAAACCTATGGCACGGGTGCCAGAGGCGGCACTCAGAACCCTATCTGTGTGCATGTGTGCCATCGCCCCAGTCCTAGGCCTTCATTTGGGTTTTATAAAACCTTTTCGTTTTAGGCCTCCGCAGCCATGTGGAAAAAAGAAGGTTCAATCAGTCAATTTCAAGTTCTCCCGGGAAAAAAAAAAGATCTTGCAAAGTTGGAATTGATTGATTGAACTTTTTAGTCCCACCTAGTCTGCTGTTACCACCTCAGCCACGCCCACCGAATGGGCCACACCCACCGAATGGGCCACACCCACCCGGCACCCAACAATGCATAAGTGGGTTTTGGGTTGCAGTTTGGGCACTCGGTCTCTAAAAGGTTCGCCATCACTGCCCTATAGCGTTATCTTGAGGGAAGAAATTGAAATAGTTTATGTCCAGCATGTGAGGGGTTTGTAGATATTTTCACAGCCCTCTTTCTGACTTGTACAGTATATAGGTCCTCAATGGAAGGCAGGCTGGTTGCAATTGTTTTTTCTGCAGTCCTAACTATCCATTGAAATCTGTATCTGTCCTGTTCAGTTGCTATGCCAAACCAGACAGTTATAGAAGCACAAATGACAGACTCAATAATTCCTCCGTAGAACTGTATCAGCAGCTCTTTGGGCAGTCTGAGCTTTCTGAGTTGGCACAGGAAGGATCTTGTTTATTGTGTTTTTTTTAATGATGTTTTTGATCTTAGGTGTCCATTTCAAATCCTGAGAGATTATAGAACCCATAATATCCAGTAGTAGTTCAGTTCTTTTTTAGGATGTATACATCTATAACTAGTGGGTTTTGTACATGCTTCCTCATTCTGAGGTTATTAATCAGTTTCTTTTTTAAAAAAAAAAAGTTGTTACCCTAAAAAGAGTTCTAAAATCTCAGAGGCCTTTGTCTCAACTTGGAAGAGACCTAGAGAACTCCAGGTCAGAAGGAAGAAAATTAACCAAACTCTTCTGACTAAGGAAGGAAGGTGCTGATAGATACCAATAAAAAACCCAAGTAGGTTAAAAGTGTATTATGGCAAAAAGAAGTTCTTCTTTCAGTTACAAGTACATCTGGCTTATATTCCTGGTTAGATCATATATCTGACAATATCCTCCCTTTAATGCTTTGCAGACTAAAGGTATATTATCATACCCCAAGCATGAACTCTACAGGGAACACATGTCAAGGAATAGCCAAGGACGTTTGCTCATAAAAGAGAGTATCTTGAAGATTCAGAGCGGTTCAAGATGAGAGATGCAGGTGAAAACGAAGACCAAAAGATGGCGTAGCTAGACTGTGTGTTGATTTTTCAACGCCCTGCTTTGCTAGCATACGGGGAGGGATGGTTCTATGCTATCCGTATCTGTGGAAAAGCAAGTTAGCAACAAGCTTGGAGATATCTGTATCTTTTATCTCTGGGCACTCCAAATGGGTTGAGAATTCTCATACAGGAATTCACTTTTGTTTTTTTCTCAGCATAGACAACCAGTATCCTAAAGAGATAGGAAATCAGCCCTGTTCTTGTAACAGTGGACCCTGCCTGGCCTGTGAGTTTTAATTTTCTTACACGGAGCTGTTCAAATAGAAAGACTTATTATATCTGTTTTCCAGTGAATCAGCTGTTGCCACCATGACTTTATATTCTTAAGTGTTGCTTTCTCAACTAGAGAATTGTTTCTGTATCATTTGTGTTCTCCTAAGGTAGAATATTGTAGCACAAGCTTTCGCAGACTTTCAAAAACTGTGTGCTTTGTTTAAAAGGGAATGTGTATCTGTATACTACTAGAAGCCTTGTACTTGTTTGATTGTTTGTAGCCTTCATTTGGGAGGAGCAATGCATCAAAGGGCAATGCATCAAAGGGCACCGTTTTTGAATCACTGTGTCTCAAATGGGCTAAAGAATGTGGCCCAAAATCCTGGACCCAAGCCTCTCATGGGATTAAAATTTGGTAAAAATGTGACCGTTTCAGTATTGCTGGAGTCAGCTACAGTCACATGATCATATTTCCAATGTTCCCAGCCAGCTTCCTACAAGGAAAGTCAATGGGGAAACCATCAGGAAGTCAAATGTCACTCCCATTCTTACTGCTTTTTGCCCATCTGTGTTCATTCTGTTTCTTTGTTTAGGTAAGGAAATATCTCTGCAGTGAAGGTCTAACAGATCATGGGTTATCTAGTTTAACTTAACTGCCAGATTTACATTCTTCATTTCATATGTTCTCCACCTCCAAATGCCGAGAAATAGTTCCATTATTTTTTACTAAGAATGGTCAGATAAAAGTATATATAAAGGATATGAAGAAGGGGTTGTAGAGCACTTTTTTCTGGCACCAAAGATTATCCACCCCTGAATTAAATTATGCTTCTCTGGTCCTACTATGCTGTAATCTTCACAATGACAGAGAAGTAAATCTTAAAAGCAAGCAAGCAATCAAGAGTCCTAGTGGTGCAGTGGTTAGAATGCTTTATTGCAGGCTAACTCTGCTCACTGCTAGGAGTTTGATCCTGACTGGCTCAAGGTTGATTCAGCCTTCCATCCTTCCGAAGTTGGTAAAATGGGGATCCAGATTGTTTCGGGCAATAGGCTGACTCTGTAAACTGCTTAGAGAGGGCTGTGAAGCAGAGTATAAGTATTATTGCTATGATTCTACCATGCAATATATAATTTGTTCCTCTATCTTTTTTTGTTGTGCTGCTAAGTTATATTTGAATGTTTATTAGTAAAGCCAATGGGATATACTCATAAGTGAATACATAGTTAATGGTATCAATGCTCTCCTGCTCAAATACTGTGGCCAGAAGTTGTTGTTTTCTTTGTTTACATGCCTTGGTTATCTCTGATTCATTGGCAACTATTCTCTCTTTTATGGATGGTTTTTAAAGTCAAGTAAGAAAGTATTCCATCTATTAAATATAAACAAAGAATCCAGACTCTGTTATATGCTGCTACTTTTCCACAGTTGCTGCCATTTCAAGAAATGTATTTTAAAAAATTCAAATTAGAATGTGGTTGTGATGGTTATTGTTAGTTACGAGTCTGGGAGTACAGCCAGATTCCAGGCTATTTCAAAACAATTGTCGAATTGCCACCTTGAAGCATGTCAGTTTGAAAAAGGCTTTCTGAAGCCATTTCAATCATTTTTCGTATGTTTTCAATCTGTTTTATTATTTGTTGTATCATCCAACCTTCAGCTTCGCTTTTGGTTATCTTACAGTTCATTTGAACTGAAAGAATCAACAAAGATTAGAAATATGAGATGAGAGAAGTTATGTGGGTCTATTCAGTATTTGCCTAAGAAGATAAAGGCCTTTTAAATATATTCTGAAGTTTTTTTTTTTCTTTTTAGCAGCAATGGATGAAGCTCACAGGACTAATTGTGCCCTGATCAACTTTCATTATATCTGCCTTTCCTTGACATTTCAGTATCCATCTTGAAAGTGGTTAAAGAAAACTCAAATCCTTATCAAATATAGCTACGTGAGACCTCCAACATGGTGGGATCTTAAACAATACCCTTTGACAGATGAGAATAGACTATATGCATAATGGGAGGGGGGGTTGAGAACTGAATGCAACACAATTTCATTTTAATGTGTGCTGATTAGTGTGCATTTAAAGTGACAATTAAATTTCTATTCTATTCTATTCTATTCTATTCTATTCTATTCCATTCTATCCCATCCTATCTATCCTAATGAATTCAAAGGCAAATTGTTCCTTTAAAACTTGAATTTTATGTCTGAACATTACGATGTTGCAATATATTTTACTGGATGAAGAAATATCTCTAAAAATTTAGCAAGAAATAAAGTTCCCTGACTTCTGAGGGAGAAAAATTAAACTATTCATTAGTGAAATAGACAAAGTTACAACAAGCAACAACAAATATGGATGGTCTTCTATTCTGGCATCTTATTCACCCTTCAGAGAGAAAGCTAGTTCCAGTGTCAATCATTTAATCACTCTAGGTGAGTCCTGGAGAATAGAAAGCTTCCTTCCGGTACAATAAGCCAAATAACTAGTTCATTTAACGTAGAACTGCACAGGCAATCTAGTGCTCTCATAAAAGCTCTCTTCTTTATTTCTATGTTCTTCTCAGTTCCAACTCGCAGAAGAAAGATCAGACATTTGAGGAGATGCACTCAAAACCTCTATTATCTTGCCTTTTTACTTGATGTTGGATTGTTCAGGATTCTCCACTTTTTTTTATTTTTTTATTTTTTTATTTAATTTTTATTATTTAAACCAACAAAACAAAACAAAACATAACACACATATATACACAGTATATATTTTAACAGCAATTTCGTAACAGTAATCTTATTATTTACATTTTCCCCCTTATTCTTCTTTAGAGTATTTGTCCTTGTTGCCCCATTATTTCTTATTTGCATTTTTCTTCCTTCATACATTATTAGACACACATTTTCCACTTTTAACCTTTCCACATTTATTCTCTCTTATTTCTACTCTCCAGCCAGTCATACCACTTGTTCCATATTAAATAGTATTCTGTGTCTTCCTTTTCTTTTATCTCTTTTGTTAATTTGTCCATCTCAGCACAGTCCAGGATTTTCTTTATCACTTCTTCCTCTGATGGTATATTCTCATTTTTCCAGAACTGTGCGTATGCTATTCTTGCTGCCGTTGTTGTATGTAGAATTAAGTACCGTATTTCTTTACTATATTTTTTTTTAACAGGTATCCTTCACATTCCTATCTGGAGATGCCATAGATATGGTAGTTTATGAAACTTTTCCATGCATAGCCATGTCCCTAAAGGGAGCCAACCCAGATTTTAGGCATATCAAAAATGCAGACTAAGCATTATTTCATGTGCCGTGGATTGCAAAGTCGCAAAACAGTTTTCTACGGCCTTTGGGTACTGAATGAAGACATCACTTCTTAAAAGCTTGAAGAACTAAGCAGTAATCTCCTTCTGCCTCAGATGCTCCCTGTTCATTTCTGCCTTTCTTCCAGACTTACGGTTTCAAAACAAAATGGTTATTTTGCACCACTGTGAGGTTGAGAATGGCAACTGTCATCATATGGCATGAAACGTATATGCGATACAAATGCACACAAACATCCAAGTTTTGTTTCTTTAGTTGATATTCTGCATATGGTAGTTACAGAAAAGACCTGGAAATTATCAGCATCACCTGGGTAAAATTCATTAGCTGATGCATTCCATCAGTAATAGATAAGGGAGAATTCTAGATCTAAGTTTTTTATACCCAGCTGGAATAAATTTTTGGCTCCTGTTTAAGAATGGGAGGGAAGGAAGCTGGGAGAGACATAGCACACTCCACAAATCCATAGCAGGGAGCAATTTATTGAATTTTAACTATATATATGTGTATAATAGACTTGGCAATTCAAAGGAAGAGGGTCTGCCAACAGTAAACCCATAGCAGTCAGTCCCTGGTGTAAAATAAAATGGACGGGTGAGATTGTGGTTTCATAATACGATGGGAAACTGAACAAAACCAATATCCAACTATCTCTTTAATTCTCCAAATACTGGTCCCCCTGCACAATCTGGCAGCCAGCCCCTAAGACGCACAGAGGTGATTGAGCTGCTTGCCAAACTTCTGTTGTTGTCCAGTTCCAGATGGATCATGGTTTGTGCAGGCCTGTCAAATTTGTTCTTGGATTTTCCAGCTGTTCTTGTTGAGTCAACAACTGCTTGCGTCTCTTATATCATAAACAGGTTGGAGGCTGCTTTAGAAATTATATCCTGAAATGGCCTGGGTACTGGTGAAAAAAATAATAAACCATGGGCTAGATCCAAACTAAACTAGATCAGTTTAGGACCCTTTGGGATCAGTGGGAGAAGTTAGTCAAGACTTCAGTTCCATAGAGTTCAACAGAAACCAAGTGCATCTAACTTAAGGCATTTCCAGATGATGTGGCTTTTTGTCGCCAGACTTTCCAATTTCATAGCGTAGAAAATAGGTTTCCACAGCTACTATGTATTGGTGAAATGGCTTCTGGGTGCAACAGTGAATATCTGCTGACATTTTGCTAGCCTTGCTTCTGGCTTCTTCAGTTTTAAATCTGAAACGGAACTTGGCAACAGATGTCATGGCTTCACATGCTGCCTATGCTTAGTGGTGCAGAATGCCCACAGTCAATTGCTAACCACCAAGCAGATGACACTTGATACCCTTTCTATTTGGAAGTGTATCAATTCTGATGGCTTCTCTAATAATTTGGGAGGCAAAGCTATTGCATTGTGCCAGAACACTAATATTTTCCAGAACTGCTTTTATGATTCGGCCATTGTGATTGGTGTTCAGCAAGACAGGCTGTCCTATGCTTTTAAGCTTAATGTTCCTTTCATCTTTAATCCTGCATTCTAAGGAATGGCCGTTCTGTCCTCTGTACCTGTCTTCCCACACTGACAGTTCATTGTATATTCTCCTCCAGTTCCTAGTTTTGACAATTTAACTTCATTAGATAATCATTATATCATGTCCACTTCCCCAATCTTTACCATTGTTACCTCATTGTTTTCCCATCCTGCCATTCAAACTCAAAAAGCATTGACGATTTGTGTAATGTTCTTCATCCTTCTTTTGTGACCTGCTATTGGCTTGTTCTTGTTATACCTTTTTCAGTGCTTCCATTCTTTAAGAGGGCGTTGGGCAGATGTTGCAATTTCTTTTGGGAATGAGAGTTGTGTTCTTTTGTTAGTCTCATTCATTAGTGATTTGATAGCTGGTCTTTCTTGCTGATGGCAATGCAACATTGCGGTAACTGTCTCTTTGTGTGTTTTCTTTCTATACGCTTCATGGTTTAGATGTCTGTCGTGACCTTTTCTTGAGAATATCCAACTCCGGTCCAATTGCTCAGGCGATATGGTACTCTTCTGATTATCTGTGAGTTTCCAGATATCATGCTGTTCTGGTGATGGACTAAATTACATTCAAGGAGCTGATTGTCAAACAGTTCTATTTCAAAATTCTTCCATTCTCCACCATTCAGTCAGAACTAAAGAAGCTTCTTGAATGAGAAGTGAAATCTCTTCAAGGAAAAACAAAAAAAGTCCAGTTGCCTTTAAAAAAAAGGGAAAAAAAAGCACCTTTGGACAATCAGGGCTGGATGACCGAAAATCTCTATAGACATTCTATTTCAATTTTTTTTTTAAAAAAAAAAATCCCATGATATTGTCCTGTGTTTGGCATGATAGCATTTCCTCATTTTCTTTGTAATGTTGGCATATCAGGACCTCAGCTTTTTACCTTCTTTGCAATTCTTATTATAGTGAGAATACAATACTAAGAGATGGCAAACCAAGCACAACTCAAGTTGCTTTATCAAACAAAGCTCCTTCCCTCCCCCTTGTGCGTCCTGATGTCAAGGAGTGCTACTAAGTCATGAATGGAACTGCCTTCTAATTAGACATTCATCAACTTTCTTAGTACATTCTCAGTTTCAAATATTAAGACAATACCATTCTCAGAAGCAAGGGAGCTTATTTCACAGTGTCCCAGTTTCTAGCCTGGTGCCATAATCAGTAGACTCAAGTGGCTCTCCAGTTGGGTAGACAGGACAGGTTATATGTGTGCATTTCTCTATGTGAGAAAAAGGAGAGAGGTGACTGAGACAGAAAGAACTGTACATGGTTAAAAAATTATTGGGAAGAAGTGCTTTGAACCTTCCTCCACAAGGAAGAAAGGGTTAACCTATTCTCCAAAGCAAAACAAGAAAGCAAAACAAGAAACAATGGATGGAAATTAATCAAGGAGAGAACCAACCTAGAACTAAGGACAAATTTCCTAACAGTTAGACCAATTAACCAGTGGAACTGCTTGCCTTCAGAAGTTGTAGGTGCTCCATCGCTGGGGGCTTTTAAGAAGAGTCTGGACAGCCACTTGTCTGGAATAGCACAAGGTCTCCTGCTTGAGCATGGGGTTGGACTTGAAGTCCTCCAAGGTCCCTTCCAACTCTGTTGTTCTGTTATTCCTTCCATATTAATTGTATCATTCATTGCAATGAATCAAGTATTCACAACATTAACCATACAAGTTTGTGTAGTAGCCTGAAAAAAAAGTTGGGCTGAATCACAGAGAAATGCTATTCTAATGGGAGGCATGAAATACTTCTTCCAAATCAATTCAATATATAGTTGTTGGTACACGGAACCATAGCTACAACCCAGAAAACTAACATACAGTATATAGGCAAACTCAGCTTAACATGTTAGCAGCTAAACCTGAATATGTAGTAGTACGTGTTTTGTGTTACACAGTGAAATGACAGGAATTCTGCACAGGGATCCAAATCCATTGTGAGAACAGCCTGTGAGAAATGAGGTTTTGCTTTTGATCCTGTGATTTCCAGGCACACCCTGAAAAATAAATATTCTGTGTGTGTGTATGTATTATTATTATAACCAGTAAAATAATCAATCCTTTGTAATCAAAGCCTATTTAGAAGGAAGGTCTGATCCAGGCTTCTGTTTTGATATCCAGGCTTCTGTTTTGCAGCCTTTAGCCTCAGCACATTGTGTTCAAAATCACTTGGGGGACACGAGTGCTGATAAATTATCTGGGATTTTCTCAGGCTAATGCCTCTCTCCCGTTCTGTCATGGTCCCCCTCTTCCTCCCTGAAAGATTTCTCAGTCTCAGGGATAGCACTTTAGATCAATTCCCTCTGACTCAGAGGCCATGTGGATTTTCTCAGTTGTTCTAACCAGGTTGAGAATCTTGCGCTGCAGCCTGTTTATTTATAATTTTCCCACTAGCTGTTAGTCTTGGCTGCAGCCTGTGGCTCGGAAAGAATGTAGGTTTCCAGAGACGCTGTGTGACCAAAGCCACCAGCCTGGCTTTCAATACCCTTCACCTTATTTTTATGTGGGAGAAATGGCTTAAACTATTTATTGGTTCCAAAACATAAGTCCCGATGTTGGCAACCCCGCTGTGATGCTCAAATGGGTTGGATTAACATGATTATCTTGAAATGGCTCGTTTGTGAAACCTGGAAAATTGCCAGAAATCCTTACCCACTACTAGTATTGGATCAAATGACAGGCATGAGAGGTAGGTCCTTGGATAGTTCCCTTCCATCAAATGCTTGGAAACAACTTTCCCCAGTGGGCCAGGCTTTCTCATAATAAAATAATAACACCCCCCCCCAAAAAAAAAAAGAAAAAGGGAAAGTAAAGATTATCCAAGCAGGCTCCATCTGTGAGACTGCTAATGATTTCCAAATGCCTAGTGGCCAGACTAGAACTGCTATCAATCACAGGGCCAGGGAAGCTCTGTAAAAGATACTACGTAAACACTGCATTTTTCTGGGTCACCACAATGCTAATACTACCATAAACATTGGGTTGTGACTTGTCTGACTTCATCTTTATCAACACATGGTGCTTCGCTTGGAGGGCAACCACAGTGGGAAGACCATGGAACCAAAGTTGAAGGAGAACAGCTTAGAAGCCAGATGTCCATGGATTAGGGATCCTCAAAGTATCTCCAGACACCACTCTTTAACCGATCAAGTTCTCCTGTCCACCTGATTTTTGTTCACATACATACATTAATACATATATAGATACATACATACAATCTCTGTATGTATGTGGATTGGAAGAATCAAGACAAGGGTCAACCAAAGCCCTACCTGTTGTTATGTTGACACTGCAGGCATGTACAGAGGGATGTGGCTTTGCTTGTGCTGCCACAACTATCATCTTGAGTTTTTTACCATCCCACCAACACTGTTGCTCACCTACACAGTCCAGTACATCACACACACAGTTTAATTAATGTTAAGCCTGTAAAGCTGAAATTCGAGTCAAAGTATTTTTTTTTGTAGATTTTGCTACCTCTTGATTCCATAAGTAGCTGTGATCCTTTCTGAACAAATTTTAATTTGGAGGAGTTCCTATTTTCAACCACTGTCTGGCATAATTCCTACCCTAACCATGGCATTTAAGGTTTCTGGCAAAATATTTATATATTGCCATCATCTCCTTGTGTCCTCAGGAATCCTCAAATATAGCATCCACCCACTGCTCAAATCTGGTGTCTTTAATTAATGAATTGCTTGATATCCTTGTGCTTTTTCCCAGTTTCTTCATAAGTATAGATATGAAATCTAAGATCTGAGATATAAGATGTATGCCAAAAAAATCCCATATTCTTTTCAGAGAAATGATAGAAGGTTGGTATCTTGCAGGTTGAAGAAGCAACTCCATTGGCCAAATGATCTCAAAAAATCTGAATACTGAAGTAGAGCTTCTAAAATTTCTATGATGTATCAGTTGCCATCATTCAATGACTCAGTCCAGCTGAAGTTATTGTGGTAATCATGAAAACCAAGATTTGTTTCGGAAATTAGATCAAGTTGAGTCATGTTGGATTCCATATAACTATATTCCTTTGAGTCTGGAGTAAGAACTCAGTCTGTTGGTGATTGGCCCAAAGTCACCCAGTCAGCTTTCATCCCTAAGGCAGGATGAGAATTCTCAGTTTCCTGGTTTCTAACTTAGTGCTTTCACCACTAGATCCAATTGGCTGTTTGCAGAGGAACAATTTTGCAGAGATAAGAATACTTCTGCATGCAAAATTTAGTTTCGGAACTTCCATCTCTTTCCTTTAAATTGTTTATCAAGAATTGGGTAATATCTCACCTTGGGGAGAGGGGGGGAGTGAAATCTTTTAGAGCCGTCCCTTGATTAAATCTGATACTCAGCAAAATTCCCATTTGCATGCATATGAAAATTCTTCAGATCTGCAGCAGGTCAAGGCAAGCCACACAAAGAGAGTTCAGTGTAAAAAGCTCCATTTCTGATGGTTCACCTGGAATTCAATCCTCCAAGCTGGATGAGATGGTAATCTCTGTTTTCTTTTGGAATCACCATAAAGAGCCCATTGCCTTAAAAAAAAATAATAGTTAACCCTTTCGGAACAAATCTAAAAAGTACTTCAAATTTTCACAGAGGAAAAAAAGAAAGGAATAAAGCACACATCTGGGGAAAAAATACACCACTGATGTACATTTTACAGGAGAGGCTGATATTTAAATGTTTGCCTCACTAACATGAGTTACAATCCCAACCGCATTTCTACTTTCTGCTAATTCTGCTATTTCTGCTTTCTGCTCATTCTTCCAACATTTCCTTTATTTTTGTCTGTTGAGAAATGTCAAATGAGTTATCCGAGTTGTTCTTGTTCAAGGTTCGCTCTTTCTGCAGAAAGTGTGACTGCTCACTGAAAAAGGGATAAGCCTTGGTCTCCATAAATGCACTTGCCTAGAGTTGTGTAAATAGTATAATATCATGCTGGGCATAACTCACAGAGTAGCATCAGTGTTGAGGTAGCCTATGATGAAATGCCCACATGTAGACCTTCCTACCCCATTGCCATATCTTCTTGACCCCTCATGTCTTTCCCAGCGGCCCTTTCTAAATATATTGAACAATATTGTTTCTTGGCTGTCATTTTGTACTATTCGTCCTTTCGTAATGATTCCTGCAGAAAACCCTCAAGTGCAGGGATGCTGCAGAAAATCTCGATGGCTAGCCAGCATTGTCAATTTATTTTATCCTCCGTGCTTCAGAATATAGCTTTGCATTTGATCATCTCTCCAGGAAGAGAGAAAAGGAGAGAGATTTGGATGGGTGGGTAAATAAATAAATAAACAGACAAATGGAGTGGTTTAGACAGTTCTCTGTGATGGACAATCCAGTTTCTCCAAAAATTGCATGTGCATGTTTGTGTGTGTTTGTGTATGCATAGATATATATACACACCCACACCCACACCCGCACATACACGCATGCCCCTTATGATGACATTGGGCTGAGAAGTCTATCTTTTCATATCCTGCTGCAATTGCTGAAGTCAAATGAGTATTGATAATCTCTCGTGGGAAACTGTGGTTTTGTTTCTTTCAAACAAATTTCTCTTCAAACCCAAACAACCCATGGTTGCTTACAACTTGCGAGAGTAAATTAAGCCAGCAAGGCAGTTCCTGCAATCATGTGCAGGAACAGAAGGTGTGGGTGGGAGCGGGCAATGGTTATTGTCTTGGAAGAGAGGAAAATCCCACATGAATTCCTAATTTTGTCAGTCAAACATTGGCCAGCCTGCAAGTGCGATAAATCTTTTTTTTTGCCAACATTTTTTAAAAAATGCTTCCTGTATCTGCTAACCTCCTACACACATGGGATGAGGAGAAGGAGGGGTGGGTGGGGTGGGAGAAAGAGCCCTTCTGCAATTTATCCACCACCCACCTTCACCTGAAGAAATGTCCCAGACAGAGCTATCTCTCTGCTCACCCACCTCCTCTCTCCTGTGTCTGAGAAATGGACTTGATCTAGAGACAGAGAAGGATCTGTCTGGGCTGGAGGCAATACAAGGGGCCTGATAACAGGACCGGAAACCCATCAGAGTCACCCTCTGGACCTTGTCAAAATTACCTGCCAAAGGAGGCTGTTCTCTAATCCTGCACCTTGTCAGCCCATATGGGTAATTGGAAACAGCTGCTAGGAAGTCTCTAAACACCAGTGGAACAGTGGGAGGGGGGAATGGAAGAAGGCACTGATAACATTTGCTACGTATTACTCAGAATATTTGGCATCAGGTGGGGCACGTTAAAAGGACCATGTTTGAAAGGCCAAAGGCCCCAAAGAGAAACACCTATGGGTTGGGGTTTTTTTCATTATTATAAGTAGTTTCACCAACACAACATTTTGTCTTGGTGAAATGGGTGGCAGCTGTTCCCCCTTGCTTGACACCTTGCCAATCTATCAGCACTTTTAGCATCCCTTGCAAGTCAGGAGTCCACTCGCACCCAAAGAGTATGGCAAGCAGGATGGGAAATGAAGTGGTTCCTTTGAAGTTTCTGTTTCTGGTTCGTTGGGTTTTGAGTCGTGAGAATCTTCCTTTACTAGTCATCAGCACTGGATTTAAGCCTTTTTATTTAGGTACTTGATTGCTTATGTATTATCTTATAGTTAGAGCCCACTTCAGTCGCAGAGGGAGCTAAGTGGTGAACACCCTAAAATTGAGAAATTAAAGCAATCAATGATAAGAAAGATAAAAGAAAGAAATGATAAGAAAGAGCAACAAAGATGATTGGAGATAAAATGTATGAAGAACAGTTGTAGGTATTGGGGAAAAGAAGGACTCGGGGTGACATGATAGCAGTCTTCCAATATCTCAGGGGTTGCCACAAAGAAGAGGGAGTCAAGCTATTCTCCAAAGCGCCTGAAGGCAGGACAAGAAGCAACAGATGGAAACTAATCAAGGAGAGAAGCAACCTTAGAATGAAAAAGAAATTTTCTGACAGTTAGAACAATTAACCAGTGGAACAACGTGCCTCCATACAGTTAGAACAATTAACCAGTGGAACAATGTGCCTCCAGCACTGGAGGTTTTCATGAAGAGATTGGACAGCCATTTGTCCAGAATGGTATAGGGTCTCCTGCTTGGACTTGAAGACCTCCGAGGTCCTTTCTAACTCCATTATTCTGTTCTTCTCTATGAGCAGGAAGAAATTATCATGGCTCTATCCATCCTTATTAAGAACATCTGCCAAAGGGGCTTTGACACCTAAGGGTACCCCTTTGTTGCATCTAAAAGAATGAGGTACATCAGCTGGAATAAAATGTGATGTGTTAATTAAATAACTTAATTTAATTTATTTAAATTAAATAAAAATAAAAATAAAATCTAGATTTCCCCCCCATTTTAAATAGAGGACAGACCATGTTGTATGTCACCCAGAACTCTTGAATGAAGAGTAACATAAAAATGTTTTTAATGATCTCATTCTCCCACATTGGTTAGGAGACCATGTTGATTCAAAGCAGATGTACAAGGGATCACCTTTTCCCACCAGGGTGAGTTAGAAGGACTCAGAGATATGGCCTCATGAGTTTGAAGGACTTCCTACCATGTGAGCTGCACTCAGTAGTTCATTCATCTCTGGTGGAGGACTTAACAACTAATTTACATATTCAGAAGAAATGCTGATAAATTCCTAACAGAAAACAGATTTGGAGTTGGGAAGGGGAAAAGGGAAGTTGGAAAAAAACATCTGGATAAGGTTTATTAAAATATATATTCATTCTTTTACCTGGAGAAAGAGTTTGAGAGTAGATGAAATACTGAGGAACAAGGAGAGTTAATCTATGGAGGAGACTTTTTTTTCTCTCAGGCTCAGAAACTATCTGTGTAGCTTTCAAATTTAGATTGAGTAGATTCAGCCCATAATCAATGAACTATGGTCTGAAAGAACTTCAGTCATTCTTGTATGTTAGACATCTTATTTCACATTTACCTAAAAGTAAATTTCACTAATTGAAATGGTCCTTAGGCCTGTTTTACATGTGCACCAGAAAGAGGTATTTAAGTCCTGATGTGGTAGCATGGAGTGAAGTTGAAAATAATTAAGTATGAGTTTATATTAAGTCATATTAAAGCCCTGATTGTGATCTTAAAGTTGTCATGAAATGGTATAGGCAGGGGTTGGACTAGAAGACTTTTAAGATTCTTTCCAATTCTCTATTCTATTCTATTCTATTCTATTCTATTCTATTCTATTCTATTCTATTCTATTCTATTCCATTCCATTCCATTCCATTCCATTCCTTTCACAGTAAGTACTTATTTTAAAACTTAGATCTCAAATAGATTTTGAATCCAAGCTACTAATTAATTTCCACATTCAGAAATTCTAGATAGAATAAATATGTATTTATCATTTAATTGGCCAATACCCACTGCATTAGTTTCACACTTTCATCTCTTCCTTATTATATTTCCCTCTTGTTAATGCTCATTTCACGGCCATTACATGTTCCAGCCTCATAACTTTATTCTAGGATTTTCCATTGTCCAAATATTTTTATTTAAGTACTCCTAAGCCTTGTCATTATGCAACATAGATGCTTTACTGGCAATATAAGCAATTGCGCTCACCATATGAACATTGGAATTAGAGGGGAATAAGGAGCTTTAAAGTGTTAAAGAGTTTGGGGGACTATACAGACATGCACTTAAATATTTCCTTCACATACCATCAATGTCCCCATTCTTCAGATATAATTCTCCTTCAGGTCTAGCTTCATAGCCCATTATTCACAAACATTAGAGATCCCTGCCAAGCTGATCTTGGAAAAAGGAGCAATCAGAGGATTAACTAACTAATCAGGTAAGCATCTTGATACACCTAATTTATCTTTATTTAAAGGCTGATAATGGAAACCCAAAATAAGATTAACTGCTGTGATCAACAGAGGAGGCTGTGGAAAGATTTGTAGATTTTCCCTCTGTTCTGAACTTTATCACACAAATTCCACATTTGTTTCTTATTTTGGAATCCAAGCTGCAATTATGGTTATCGTTTTTCATAATTGACCTCTTCAAGAACCAATTTGCCAGGTTTCACAGAGTCTGGGGGGGAGTGGAGAATTATTAAAACATTTCCTTAAAAGAATGTTGTACAGGGTCACTTTTCAACAAATGTTATCCAATATTCCCATGCTATGGGTGATTGGCTGTCACTCCACACTCTTCAGAATGCCAGGATTGGGTGTTGGCTCATCCTTATCCAAACCATGACATGAAATGAATGGCACGATTGATTGATTGACTAAGTTAATAATGCTCTAGACCCTGCCCTTCTGCCCAAAAGCTCTGAGCGCAACTTACTGTACATAATAACACAACTGGCAATCTCTGCCTTTGAGCCATCACTTTTTGCAGCCTTATGGAAAGTCCTTGATGGAGTAAGAAATTGAATTGAAGTAAAATTGAACCAAGACATGCAAAACCCCGTGTTTAAGCAGCAAATTAAAACATGTAAGTACAGAATGAAGGAATGTCTAGCTTGAAAAGAGGACATACAGTATATTAAAAAAAAAACCACATGGAACTGCAGTAGAAATCACAGGATGAAACAGCAACGGAAAATTCTAATGTCATAAAGAGACTGCATTAAGAGCACCATAACGATAGAAAATAGTACGTTAGCTCTTACTTCTAAGTGATCCTTTCATGGCACACTTCTGGGCAGATCCAGGGTGGAGCCCACAAAGGCGGAAATGAAGCTGCTGTTCAAGAGAACATGGGAGTTTACACTGATATGACAAATAGCTCAGATACAATCTGGCAATGTTGTAAAGATTTATCAACAGATAAGACCTCTCTAAATAGAGCTAAGTGAAAAACAATTCTCAGCCAAAGAGTATTCATCTTCTTCCAAACCTAGTTTGACTGAATCAAAAGTTTCATTTTTTTTATGTGCAGATTTGTTTTTATTATTATTATTTTGGCCTCAAGGTTCAAGATATGCCTAGATCAGAATTCAGAATGCAAAGGTTGTCACAGGCTTTTTGTGATGTGCTGAGAGATTCATTCCAAAAGTAGGCATAATCAGGACCCAGATGGTTGAAAGGTGTCATGGTTCTTAAGGGATATACAGTAATTGATGCCTTAAGCAAAGTTGGGTGTCAGAGTAAGATTATGTCTGGTTTAATGTACTCAGAAAGTCACCCACTTCTCCCAGTATTGTTTCTACCGTCTGTGGTTTTACTGAAGAGGGTCTTTGATTATGAAGTCTCAGTGAAAATTGACTGCACTTCCAACTCTTTCAAAATCAACATCCTTCCTAGCAATGGACAGAAGACAAATCAAAGTGAGAAGGAGAAAGAAACAAAAAGGATTGAGCCTCCTAGTTGAATGACCTGGACAAATCCATGTTGTCTCATTGAGAATAATATGAAATATGCCTTCTTGTGAAATAATATCCCAATATCCCAGACTACCTTGGAACTTGCAGTGCAAACTGGGTCCAATTCTCCATTTATTTTTTTTACAGATCACTCAAAATCAGTAGAATTCATACTACCATATGTGGACAGCAATAATCGTCATGACCACTTGATGGAAGCAAAGAGATATGGATATCCCCAACTCTTTGCTGCCGGCTTGTGGTTGTTTCAGTTTTTGCAGCAGATAAGGCGTGCCTAGGCTATACGCTGTCACTTGCTGTGGATAAATCTTAATTTTCAGAGGGACCATAGCTCATAATCAGAGGATCTTCTTTATAGGCTGGCCCAGAGTTCAATCCATGACCTCTCTAGCTAGAAAGAGAATTAATGATGAAAGACTTCTCTCAACCTGATGTCTAATGTAATGTGAGCTAGGACTCTTTCATAGGATATATGAGACATCTGTAGGACTCAAACTTCCAGCTGTGACACAACAGCAGCAGCAAAAAAGCAAACCACCACCCCCCAAACTCAAATTGGACTGTTCAGATCCATAATCGAAAGCAGCTCAAATCTAATGACTCTGCATGCTTCACAAATGATTTGGCAGAAGGATTTTGGCCCCTGCACGGATGTGAACATAGCACCTCTCTGGTGTTCATTCAACCAGCTGGTCTTTTTTTCCAGGCCTGAGTACAAATGCTTCATTTCTGAAGCGTGATAAATGGCCTTATCAGATGGCCATTTCCTACTGAATATTTGCATTTCATTCAATAGGCCAGCGATGAAAACCAGAATACCAAATCTTAGTTTGAGTAAGCAAAATCAAAACAAAAGCCCACCCAGATAATACTGTATAAACAAATCAAATGCTGAGATAACCTTAACTCAGTTGAAATTGCTTCCTTGTTCCTATGGCCAAAGAGATACACTCGAGTCATTATTAAGGGAAACCGTGAAATGTTATCGCTCGGCAAAGATGTAACATAAAATGGAATGGACATTTGGCGTGTTCTTTAAAGGGAAACCAAAGTGGTCCTTACAGTCCTCCCTGTCCTGTGTCATTGCCCTATGATAAACACAAACAACTGCAGCCTTCCTGTTTTGTGGAATCTATCCCTCTGAAGTCCAGGTTGCAGAAACAAAAAATATGGAACCACCGTCCAATTATGTTCCTTGTTCCTCTTTGGTTTAAGGGCTCCTCAACAATGTAAGGTTGTTATGATTCCATCTCCTACTACAAACAATGGGTCTGTGCCCCATTTCAACATCTTCCATCGAATCCTTTGGAGTACTCCGTGACTTCTGGAAGATGCATCTGGCAATCTGGAGTGAATGTGCATGTCAGATTTCACCACTCATCGCAATTCCTGGAACTCAGTCCTGTTCCTCGAAACTGTTTAGTGAGAAACAGCTGCTAACCGAGATGTCAACTGCCATGAGATCAAGAGATATTCTTTTGAAAAGAGAGGAACAGGAAAGTACAATTATATTAAACATTTGCTCCATGAGGACTTTGTGTTTTTATGTATGTACACAAATACAAACAGACACATACACACACACACACACACACACACACACACGTACATAGTGAGGAAGTGAGTAAACATTTCTCACATATATAGGTATCTCTTGTGGTTCTGATTATCTGAATGGAATCTCCTTCTGCATTTTTAATAACTTCCCATGCTGATAGCCCCTACGGCCATTTAGCCTTTCTGTTCCTGAATCCCATGGAACATTATGATTACAGCCATTCTTCTGGAAAAGAAAATCAAAACCGTAGCTCCATCCTTTGCTCTTTGTCCTTCCCAAGAGACCTCTATTGGTTATAATCAAAGGTAGAATATAGAACAGAGAATAACAGGGCTGGAAGGGACATTGGAGATCTTTTTGTCCAACCCTCTTCTAAAGCAGGAGATGCTATATCATTCCAGACAAAATGGTTGCCCAATCTCTTCTTGAAAACCTCCAGGAATGGAGCACCCACACCTTCTGGAGACAAGCCATTCCACTGATTAATTGTTCTCAGTATCAGGAAATTTCTCCTTAATTCTAGGGTGGATCTTTGATAATTTCCCACCCATTACTTCTTGTCCTGCCCTCAGGTGCTTTGGAGAATAGGTTGACTCTCTCGTCTCTGTGACAACCCCTCAAGTACTGGAAGATTGCTATCATGTCAGCCCTAGTCCTCCTCTTCATTAGTTCCCACAACTGTTTATTGTATGGTTTAGCCTCCATACCCTTTATCATCTTTGTTATTCCTTCTCTTCAATCTTTTTAGGACCTCAGCATCTTTTTTGTGCATGGTGACCAGAACTCCAAGTGTAGTCTTACCAGTGACTTGGTAAGTTGTATCAGTTATTTGATAACTCTCAGGTACTCAACCTGAGTCCTTCATGCATTGCTACTCTCCCAAATTGTTATCATTTCTTTTAAAGGACAATATCTCCCTCTAGCTAAGCTTTGCTCCTGGTGACTGCATGTTCAAAAGGGTTGGTTTGTTTTTTCTTCGGCAACCTATTTTTTCAACTCCTCAGTTTAGACTAAATTATATCTGTGTCATTTATTATTTTCTCTTTTTCATTTCTAGTCCAAGTTCTAACTAGGGCCAATCCCAGTTACTTTCTGAGGTCAAGTAGGTGCTGGTATTGAGCTGAGTTATTAAAATGAAAAGAAAGATAAATTATTAAATCAGACTTTAATATTACTAAACTCATATTAACTGAGTCACTTAATTAAAATTAAATTGCATTTAGATGTAAAATAAATTAAATAACATTTTCTTTTGTCTCGGTCCTACCTACTCAAATGTCAACGATCTTCTGCTATTGTTTCTCCTTGAACCAAAGTGGCACAAGAATAGAAATTTTATTATCAACAATCATCATGCATCATATTTATTAAACCCATTTAGGTGAATATTTAGAATAGAATAGAATAGAATAGAATAGAATAGAATGGAATGGAATGGAATGGAATGGAATGGAATGGAATAGAATAGAATAGAATAGAATAGAATAGAATAGAATAGAATAGAATAGAATCTGGAAGGGACCTTGGAGGGCTTCTAGTCAAGCAGGAGAATCTATACCATTTCAGACAAGTGACTGGCTAGTCTCTTCTTAAAAACTCCAGTGATGGAGTGCCCACGGTTTCTGAAGGCAAGCTGTTCCACTGGTTAATTCTATTTCTTTAAAATAGGACTGGGCAGTATTGCTGAATTACAATCAACTGTAAAGAGCAGGCTAATGGTGAGCAATGACGGGAGTTGTGTACTACCAACATCTAATCATACTTTGCTTGCCCATGATATAAAAGGATGAAAATCCACTTTCCTTCTCCAACTCTTGGTACCTTCCTGGAATATTTTATTTCTGCCTTGTATTTCAGATCCACAAGAGGGAGTCCAACCTCATGAAACACACTTCGGCTATAGGAATAGACCAAGAGGTTCTCTTGTGCTGTGATATGCACTTATTAAGTTAAAGTGTAACCCTAATGTAGTGCATGATGCAAAATGTTGAAAATAAAAATCTACTGAGGTTGTAGATGTGAATCCAACAATGTAGTCTGGAAAGTATGTGATCTGACTTCGATTCCTGTTCTCTAAAGTGCAGTTCTTTAATCACTGTAGGAGTTTGTGATGCTATTTTTAGTCAATCAAGAAAAAGGGATTGAAGC
>NW_015387303.1:267759-354904 GCF_001527695.2 Protobothrops mucrosquamatus | reverse complement strand
AGAGTAAAATTTTACCTACAATGGAAGATTGGAGATTGAAAGTTTCGCACCTTGCTGAAATGGCAAAGATTTCAGCTTATTTGAAGAATCACTCAAATGAACAATTTTTATCTATATGGAGAAGATGGATTGTTTATATTCAAAAGAAGCATAGAATAGTGGAATATAATTTAGGTTTTTAATTAACTGGGTTTTTTTTTCTTTTTTTTATATATATATTTCACTTATTTATGTAAAATTTACATATCTTGTGGAGTTAGAGATATTAATAATTGTTTACTTATATTTGAATATTATCCTGGGATTAGGTTTGGGAAGTCTCGGGGGGTGGGTGGGTGGGGGATGTGGGTGTTTTTTATATTATATTGTGTTATATTTGTGAAGTCTTTTTTATGATGAAAATAATAAAAAAAATTTATTGGAAAAAAAGAAAAAAAAGAAAAAGGGATTGAAGCAACATTTACAGCCCAAATGCACAGATGTACACTCAGAAGCAAACATCTCCAATTTAATCAAAATGTATTCCCACGTAGAAAATTGGATTGCACCTGTAGGCAGCAGATGTAAGTTTATTTATTTATAAACTTGCAATTTATTCCCAAGTGGGTATGTAGAGGATTAAAGCAGTAAACCTTTAAGCATATGCATAATACACAAGTAGAACACAGTATCTCTCTAGAGAAGAGATAAGCAAATATAAATGAATATTGGAAATGCAAGATCCTTCCTTCCTTCCTTCCTTCCTTCCTTCCTTCCTTCCTTCCTTCCTTCCCTTTTTAAAAAGTGGATACCACAATTATTTCAATATTAGGTGACACACCTTACAGTGTCAGTCCAGAATTCTAATTGTTTTCTTGAGTTTTCATTCTCCACTACTGTAATGCTATTGCTCAAATTTAATGTCAATAGCTGAGCTATCAGTAATCTCAATCTCCAGAGAGCTTTTAAAATACTAATTTGCCATTCCGCTGCAAGTAAGCACGCATTCCTGATTTAAATATTATGTATTACATAGAGAGAAGGAGATTCTTCACAATTAAGAGTCACATTACCCTAGTGATTTGCTACACTGGCAATGGGAGGGCATTGTGACATCTTAATATGTTAAAGAATAGAATAGAATAGAATAGAATAGAATAGAATAGAATAGAATAGAATAGAATAGAATAGAATAGAAGCTGGAAGGCACCTTGGAGGTCTTCTAGTCCAGCCCCCTGCTCAAGCAGGAGAACCTATACCATCTCAGACAAGTGACTGTCCAGTCTCTTCTTAAAAACCTCCAGTGATGGAGCACCCATGATTTCTGGAGACAAGCTGTTCCACTGGTTAATTGTCCTCACTGTTAGGAACTTTCTCCTTAATTCCAGGTTGCTTCTCTCTTTGATAAGTTTCCAACCATTGTTTCTTGTCCTACCCTCTGGTGCTTTGGAGAATAACGTGACCCCCTCTTCTTGGTGGCAGCCTCCCAAATACTGGAACACTGCTATCATGTCTCCCCTATTTCTTCTTTTCTTTAGACTAGCCAGACCCAAGTCCTGCAGTCGTTCTTTGTATGTTTTAGTCTCCAGGCCTTTGAGCATCTTAGTTGCTCTTCTCTGAATTTTTCCCAAAATTGGCTGCAGTATTTCAGGTGTGGTCTTACTAGGGTTTTGTAAAGCAGTACTAATAGGAGGTGTTGAAGAAAACAGGAGAAGGAAGATTCCAGAAGAAGACAGTGCCAAACCACTTCCATACTGTTGCAAAAGCAAAATAAAAGCCCAACCTGGCTATGACCATGAGCTCAAATGAAGGGAGATTTCATAACCCATCCCTTCATCACGAGTGTTTGTTTCTTAAACCAATGAAGGAGGCCCCATCTTTCTTCTTCATGAATAGCAAAAGGCAGCAGAGGAGGCACAAGAATGGCTAGATCAGCCCTGTGTTAATCATTCCTGTGAGATTGGGAGCTACTGCAGTTCTGATTGTGTGACTCTCACCACTTAACAATACTTATCAATGGGATCTTCTTTGGCAGCTTTCACATTGTTTTGTTTTTTTTACTGTGTATAAACACTATCCTGCTACAAACTATTAGTTGAGTTCAACTCCTGGTCATTTTCCAGATATGTTCTTCCAAGTTTCTTGGTTGAAGTATGAAAGCAATTTCCTCCTCCCAGGAAGATATTTTTTTCAACTTCTCAGTCTAGTTTCCATCCCTGGCATTTCCCAGGGGCCTGACTTGGTGTATCCCTGATAGTAAAATGTAACCCTGCTTAAGGTAACCCTGCTTAGCCCTCCACCCGCAGAAAGCATAGTGCCCAAAATACAGTCTAGTGAGGAGCCTTTTTTTTTTTCATCTCACCTCTTCCATTGAGCCTTCATGAAGGTCCTACCTGACACTGAACGCATCATGGCCTCCCGTGTACATCCTGGGTTTCTTCTTTTCTGTGTTTCCATTCTTGGAAGCCAGCTGCAGTGTGTAGGATGAAAATGACCCTGTCACAGCTGCCTCTCGTGTGTTATTGTTAGTGTTACATTACAAATCCTGTTTCCATGCCTAGGTCTCATGAGGGCCATTAAACAGGAGAGGTTGCAGGCCTGCCAATAAACAGAACCCCAAGCTCTAGCCTGACCTCCATTCTGCTCTGACTTGAGTGGCACCAATGTTTATGCTGACATGATTTCTACTTTCCTCTGCCCCGTACATAGCAAACATGCTTGCATGACAGGGACCACAAAACAGAGCCCCCACCCATGCTTGGGATGACCCTTTTGATTCTGCTGTTTGACATGACGGCATCTACACGATGGATATAACAGGGGCAAAGTTGGAGAAAGAATTGTGGCATCTCTTCAATTTAGAGATGATAATAACTCTTGATGCATTTTCTTTCTCTTCATTCTAGCCAAGCAGTGAATAAGTTGAATGACAAAGAATATGCTTTACGACATGGGCTAAAATATTATTTTTTTTTATGGCTGTTGCTATCATAATTATTATTTTAACTGTTGATAATCAGCACAAGGCTAATCCATTGAATTGGATTCAGACTTGACCATGGTTAGAACAAGCCATTGAAACTTATATTAAGGAAATTCTTCAGTCACTACCAACCTGCCCTATTGGATTCAGAATGATCTGATTTATGCATCATGAACCACAGGACAAATCTCTAGCTTGAGCTGAGTTGAGTTGTAAGTCATACTGTACTCTTTTTTCTCCATCCCCTCCTCTAGAAGTCTGACAGATGGAATGATGACTGAAGTTAATGCCAGAAAAATCGAATATTTAAAAGAAATAACAACAATGCTATTAGTGCTCTTCTTCTACAAACTACACTCACATTATCTACCGATAACCCTTTGTACAAATTGTCCTTCTACCCCATTCTAACACCTGTTTTACCCAATGCCCGTCTTTATGGAATATGTATCCTAGCCATAATTCTAACAGACCACTATAATGGAGTTATTAACTGGTGGAAACAAGCTTGCAGACATGAGAAGAGACAGAATGAAGTGTTTTAGATTACATATTGGTTTAGAAGTGTTTTAGAGTAAATACTGCTTCAGAATATTTTAGAATACTGCAGAATATCCTTCTGCAGTAATCCATATGCTCATTTTATAAATAATCCCCCATTTCAAACAGTGATGGCCTCACAAGCATATCAGTGAGAACCATCCTTACTTCTGCCCATTGGGTCATAATATTTCAGTTCTAAAAAATAAAAAAGCATTGTGTTGTAAGACAGATACCTTAGCAGGATACTGACTAAGCAGCAAGGAAAAAAGTGGGAGAGATAAATGTAATATTCTGGAGTTATTTTTATAGAGCTACACAAGCAGCACTGTATGTGAGCGAGTGTGTATAGGATCTCCAAGTAGCAAAATATTTCTTTGTTTTAAGTATTACTGAAGCATAAGTAGCTGGCAGGAAACAAACTTCAACGTAGTCTTACTGTAAGCATGTTGGTTGGGTTCAAATTTCATGCAAAACCGTATTTACCATTTTTATTGAATAAACTGTAACTGGCTTGGTTTGCACAATACATTATGGATCATAAACCGCAATGGACAAGTCATATTATGGCATGTATGATGTGTGATCCAGCTGCTGTATTGAAACAGAGCAGCTGAAAAGATCAAATAGGTGCGTCTGATGACACATTTGGTGAGGATGGGCTTCAATACGAGTCTGGAAGCTCGGAAGATTAAACCTTAAAGTGAACATAAAGATTAAACCAGAAGCTTTCCTTCTGGGCCTAATGGAAAGAAAACTGGAAAAAAATGGAACTCTGATTTTACATATGGTGATGGCAGCAAGATTGCTCTATGCACAAAAGTGGAAGGATGCCTCGATTCCCACCATGGATGAATGGCTGCAAAAGCTGATGGAGTTAGCAGAGATGGCCAAATTGACTGTGCTGATAAAAGAAAATAATATAAGTACTTTTGTCTCTAGTTGAAAACCCCTTCTGGACTTTGTGCTTGAGATGGAAAAAAAATGATATCATGATTTTGGATTTTACCATTTAGACTGATTTGCCGATACAGAAATGGCTAGTGCCTACTTCTATAGAAATGTAAAAAGTTGAGATTTGATTCTAATGTCTAATTTTACTGCAACAGAGAGAGTCAAAAGTCAATGCCTTTTGTTTTTCTCCCCCCTTTCTTCATACCTTTTTTGTTTTCTCTTTTTCTACTATTGTCCCCTACTATTTGCTTTTGTATTTTCATATTTTATGTTATAAATGAATAAAACTTAATAAAAAAAGGAAGATTAAACCTCTGGTTTCAGTGGCCGACCCTGATCAGATCCTGCAGGTACTATTAATGTCTGAGAATTAGAAGGACCCAATTAAATACAGTATTTGGGAGTGCATTCCCACAGCAAAACGAAATTTGAAGCCACTGTGGAAAAATTATTTGAAAGGGATTTTTTGATTGTCTAAATAAACCATTAGATCTTAGACCAGAGAAATGCAGATCCAAGTATTGTTTGACCTGATTATTGATGACTTGGTGATGCTTACCTTTTTACTCCATACCATGAGAGGTTAAAGTGGGATATAAATGTGGCAATTAAACAATTAACACTGAGGATCCTTCTTTAAATCCCTTTATTGCAAAGATTAATTTGGTGTCTTATCACCCAGGGCCTTTTTTTATGACAGCCTGCCTTGAAATGCTTTCCAGGGAAATATGCTTCATGCAATGCCAAGCATTTTCTTTAAAAAATAAAATAAAATTGAGCAATTTATCCAGGATTGCATTTGCTTTTCTTTATGGCTTTTCTGTTTGTTTGCCTTTTTTGGAATATTAATGCTTTAGAAAAACAAAACCGATATTTTATGATGCAATAACTGATGCCTTGAGAATATACTAGAAAAGTCATAGAACATTTTTTATTTATTTTATTAAAAGTAAATGTCGTAATGGGAAGACACTTAATATTGTTGTGTATTTTGACATTATTTTCCTCTGGTTCATAGTCATGTGATGACCTACCACATTACATTCTGAATTGTCAACTGTAGAAAATCTCCTGAGAAGAACAGTTAAGCTCCCTGCTTTAATAGAATGCAGAATTGGTCATTTCATGCTTTAAGAAAACAAAGCAAAAAAAACCCCAAAACACCCTATAGTCACATCATTTTTAAGGCCTATCTGCTGTCCCAAATGTAATCACAGACTATATTTTGCAGATTTCAATTTGTTAAATTACAATGAAGTGACTTTATATGACATACGTCAGTGGGACAAATTTGCATAGATCCAGTTGTGGCTGATTTTGCAGAGTTCACCTACGGTCCTATTCTTTTATTATTATGAAATCTCATTGACATGGAGATAATACAATATCTCTACAATACTGGATATAGGAGGAATTAAACTATACCAATAAGGAATCAATGACAACAGTTTTGGAATAATCCAAATATTGCGATTGACAGGTGGAGATTTTGTCAATGCGGATGGTGTTCAGTTGCTTTGGGATTTCACTCAAAGTGCCTATTGCTATAGATACTACCTTAGCTTTCTTTTGCCACAGTCGTTCTATTTCCATTTGCAGCTCTTTGTGTTTCGTGGTTTTCTTCAGTTCTTTCTCTTCTAGTCTGCTGTCTTCTATTCAGCCTTTTTTTGTCTTTTTTATTGACAGTTGTTAAATCTGGGGTATTATAAGGTAGGTGCTTATCTCTTTGAATTCTGAAATATCAGAGCACTTCATTTTCTATTACTTTGTCTCTTTTATAGTCCCACCAGTTCTTGCTTGCAAGCAAGTAGTATTTTGGTAGATATTCCAATGCACCGTTGTTGCTAATTGATCGTGCCATTATTTGTAATCAGTCTGTATTATTGTTTTATGAGAAAGGCAAAAAAGACAAAATTAAAAACAGTAGGAATGAATAGGGAATTTATAAGCATCAGAGAAATAAGCTGGACTATGTTTGTATAGACAAGAATTTCCAATATTTCATCAGCTAGTGTTGCATATTTGAATATATTTTATTGTTTTAAACTCTGCAAGTCATCGTTAAAATCCAAGTGATATATAAATGTCAATGACAATAATCAACATTGCATAAATAATAAACTAAGATAAGGAAATAGAGAAATTCATGTCCAAACAGTGAAAACTATTACTGAAAGTTAAAATATTAAGATCTTACGTTAAAGGAAGCCCAAATTTTGGACTTGATAGAAACCCATTTATGGAATGATAACCCCAAAATGGTTTCCAGTTGAATTAATGTCTTACTTTTGAAATATGAAGTTCTTTTGGTCACCGAGGCATGATCCCCTAACTTAATTAGAGATTCTTCTGCAGAAGGAACTGTATGTTCTTTCCAGAGCTTAGTTGTCTCAGTGAAAAATCACTTCCATCAAATGCATTCAGGATATGGTAACAATGTTATGCCTTATGAAACCAGCTGCAATTTAATTCCAATATGGAGGAACTCCCAAATGTTGGAAAGTGTGAAGAAGTAATTGATACAATAAGTCTTCTTCATTTAACAGTGGAACAGAATCCAAGGCCTTGGTTTTTGCTGAACTTCTCTCGATGATCTATAAATTGCCTCTACTGAAGGGAGAAAGACCTGCCCTGTAGAACTGTGATACTGGTAGAAGATGGGATTTGCCAAGACTTACATCCAGGACACATCTAAGTCCCATCTACCTGTCCTTCTCGCTGTTGCTGTTGTTCATCTGTCTTCTCCAAAGAAAGTGAACTTAACAGGAAAAGGGTTCCATTCCCTCTAGATCAGGGGTGCCAAACTGCCAGCACATCACAACACATCACATGATGCGGCGAGTTTGACACCCGTGCTCTAGTCTAGATGATGTTGTGGGTTGAGCCCAGAGGGAATAAGAATTGGGAGATGATGTTATGAAGGAGTTGAGCTTGTGATGACTTCTTACCCTACAAGTCCATTTCCTATATTCCATTAGCTAGAACAAATTCAGAACCTCAAATTGCCTCTTTGCAAAGCATCTACATGAATTTGCACCCATTAAAACAATAAAGTCTACAGCATCTAAATTAAGTAGGCACTCCTTTCTCCAAATTTCTCTGCAGGGCCACTAAGGGTACTGTTTAGCACATCAGGTCTGGGGCTATGTTGCGATATTTGAGGGGGGGCAGTTGCAAAATAAACTTGTTGGCCTGCCCTATTCCAAGCCCACCTCCCCTTTGTCCTAAGCTTTGTATACCTCATGAATGGTTTTGCCTTTGAGAAATTTAGAAGGGAGGCTGTGACCTTTCTTTTCCCTTCTTTATTGCTCCCTGGGGAGTAGAGATTTTCCATCTGGGGGGACTAGTAACACAATCCAAAAATAACAGTGTCCAGCAAACACAGAACGTCACTCAGTACATCCGAGGTCGTGTTGCTCCAAATATCCCAGCCAGTAAAAGGTGAGTGGTGAAATTAAAGAGCTGCCGACTTTTGTAAAATATACATTAGACATTTATCACCAAAAGCAATCATGGTTTAAGTTTTTGCAGCAATAAGAAGTGGCTTGGATTATTCCTTCCAAGCAGAAGAATAATTTGAACTTCTAGCTTGGTAAAGATCTCAGTATAATCCCTTGCTTCCAAACCAGGGGAAGAATCCTGGGTTTAAAACAGGAAGGCTTGAATTCCAATTTATTTTATTTTGATGGATGTATCCTACAACAGAAAGACAATTGACCCTTCCTATTGATGTGTTCCTTGGTTCCCAAAAGAATTAACTAGCAATGTTACTAGACTTCAGTGGAAAGTCTTTGTATTTCTTACTCATATCCATCCCTTTTCTGGCTCCCAGAACTAGCTAACATATCTTCTCATCTGGCAACATGGCCTTCCCTTAACTATTCTCACGCCCTCTTAGAACTGAGCCCTATCGTGACAAATATATTATGTGTTGTGGCTTATTTAGAGGAACATCATTAAGAAATATTTCTTTATTGGCTTCGCTTCTTGCCTTTCATATAGAAATTCAAGGTGTGCCAGCCTTGAGAGGTAGTATAGACAAGGAACATACACAGGAGTACTAACTTTATCTCTAGCCTGTAAGTTTCCATTAACAGATCTTGCAAGTCTGAAAGTACTCACCAAAACTAGGGAGTGTCCCTTCTGACAAGCTTTCACCCCTCCTATTCTCTTGGACTCAGATTTCAAATTTGTCTAGGCTGTAGCCCTTCCTTGTATCTTCCAAGGTCATTTATACATACCATTACCAGATGGAATACATTGTGCTCTCTCCAATGGAGACTTGGGGACTGGAGGCTAAAACATACAAAGAACGGTTGCTGGAATTGGGTATGTCTAGTTTAATGAAGAAAAGGACGAGGAGTGACATGATAGTAGTCTTCCAATATTTCAAGGGTTGCCACAAAGAAGAGGGAGTCCAGCTATTCTCCACCCATATAGGAACATGACTTTATACAAAGGATATTCTCATTGTGATCATCATCATCACCTGAAGGCAGGACAAGAAGCAATGGATGGAAATTAATCAAGGAGAGAAACAACCTAGAACTAAGGAAAAATTTCCTGATGGTTAGAACCAGCGTTTTTTTTTTTTTCTCATAGAACGCCCAGAACGGAGTTCCGGCACCTTTTTTGGATGGAACCTTGTAGGGTAGGCAAGGCGGGTTGTATGAAGTGTGTGAGTTCTGGCACCTTTTTTTTTTTTTTTTAAGAAAAAAAGCACTGGTTAGAACAATTAATCAGTGGAACAACTTGGGTGCAACACTGGAAATTTTTAAGAAGAGATTAGACAATCATTTGTCTAAAATAGTATAGGGTTTCCTGCCTGAGCAGGGGGTTGGACTAGAAGACTTTCAAGATTCCTTCCAACTCTATTCTATTCTATTCTATTCTATTCTATTCTATTCTATTCGATTCGATTCTATTCGATTCGATTCGATTCGATTCGATTCTAATAGGGGAGAGATGATAGCAGTATTCCAGTATCTGAGGAGCTGCCACAAGGCAGAGGGGGGCAGGTTGTTCACCAAAGCACTAGAGGGAAGGACAAGAAACGATGGTTGGAAATTGATCAAAAAGAGAAGCAACTGGAATTAAGGAGAAATTTCCTGACAGTGAGGACAATTAACCAATGGAAAAGCTTACCCCCAGAAATTGTGGGCGCTCCATCACTGGAGATTTTTAAGAAGAAGCTAGACAGTCACTTGTCTGAGATGGTATAGGTTCTCCTGCTTGAGCAGGGGGCTGGACTAGAAGACCTCCAAGGTCCCTTCCAGCTCTTTTCTATTTATTACTTATTTATTTATTTATTTATTACTTTAATTTATACCCCGCCCTTCTCCCGAAGGACTCAGGGCGGCTTACAGGCAAATAAAAACGAAACTATACAATAAATATCTAAAAACAATTAAAATATATATTAAATTAGCCTGTTATTTTTAGAAAAGTTATAAAATCCCTATTAAAATCCCTATACAATCCCCCCCCTAGGCCAATCCCGCTTGATGGANAGAAAAAAAGCACTGGTTAGAACAATTAATCAGTGGAACAACTTGGGTGCAACACTGGAAATTTTTAAGAAGAGATTAGACAATCATTTGTCTAAAATAGTATAGGGTTTCCTGCCTGAGCAGGAGGTTGGACTAGAAGACTTTCAAGATTCTTTCCAACTCTATTCTATTCTATTCTATTCTATTCTATTCTATTCTATTCGATTCGATTCGATTCGATTCGATTCGATTCGATTCTAATAGGGGAGAGATGATAGCAGTATTCCAGTATCTGAGGAGCTGCCACAAGGCAGAGGGGGGCAGGTTGTTCACCAAAGCACTAGAGGGAAGGACAAGAAACAATGGTTGGAAATTGATCAAAAAGAGAAGCAACTGGAATTAAGGAGAAATTTCCTGACAGTGAGGACAATTAACCAATGGAACAGCTTACCCCCAGAAATCGTGGGCGCTCCATCACTGGAGATTTTTAAGAAGAGGCTAGACAGTCACTTGTCTGAGATGGTATAGGTTCTCCTGCTTGAGCAGGGGGCTGGACTAGAAGACCTCCAAGGTCCCTTCCAGCTCTATTCTATTCTATTCTATTCTTTCTCACAATCACCCTGTGAAATAAGCTCAGTGAGGGAAAGTGACTGCTCCAAAGCTGAGGCTGAACTTGAAGATGGGTCTTCCCAGAACAAGACCAATGCCTTAACCCCTAGACCACATTGGCACTCAAATGTGTTTGGAATTCCCTGTTAAAAATAGGCTTGATTGGCCAAAGGCCATAATAAAAGAAGTTATTCGTTCACTCAAAAAGGGCAGTAATAAGAGGTGGTCTTTTGTTGAAATGAGAAGGAGGCTACAGTGAAAGAAGTTTCTACCCAGGCTTACACCTTTCCTGTAGAAACTGTTGGGGATAAAATGTCAGAAGTATTGTTTCTTTGCACTTTGATTCTATTGGTCATGAGAGTTCCCTCTTTGTTGCTTTCCTTGCCATTGGTCTGCCTTCCCCTGATTGGAAGAGTATTGTTCTTCCTTTGTTTGTGCTTGCTACAGGAAGAACAGAAAAGATACTTCTTCCCCTTTCTCCCACTCCAAAGATAGAACGCTCAAAGACACAGGCTTTCAGGAAATGCATATATTTTCCTGAATAAATATTATTTGTTCTTTTGGACATCTGTCTCTATAACTTCATAACAGGCTCGTTTCTACTCATGCATGTCTGCTCTACTAAATGCACAAGATTCTGGAAGACTCCAACCAGATAGAACTCAAACAATTCCTTACAAAGACACCTTTCCTGTGCAAACTAGATGTAAATGTACACGTTCTAACGATCTGAGAACGACAACTGGGGGAAAGCTGTGGTATATTATGTGACCTTGGGAAGTATGACTTAGAAGTTTCTCATGGATCCCACACAAACCTTATATGGTTTGAAATCCTTTGAGACTTCATTTGAAATCCTTTGAATCTTCATCTTGAGGAAACTTTTAGTAATCATTGAAAGCCAATAAATGATACAGCCACAATGCTGCTTCAAAAGACTGAACAATGCAAGCAGATATTTATTTACTTACTTACTTATATTTCATATTTCTAAATCACCCATCTCCCTCTAAGAGGGGCTCCATGATATCAGTCATCATTGAATGAATAAGTTATTTCAAAAGTCATAAATTCAAGTCGATGCTCTCGGTGCAATACACTAGAACAAGCATATCTTCATTTCTCCCTACAGATTTTCTTTCATTTTATTGAGCAATTATAATAAATGTATTTATGTATTTATCTTCCAATTCTAAAGAATATTAAATAGCCTGCAGCATGAATGACAAGGTCCAACAGTTATTCTACAATGTCTAGTAAAAGTATTTAGCAAATTGCCTACTCTTTTAATGAGTTCATATAATCAAATAATTCAATTCAATTTTGAATGTTAGCATCAGATTTCAGCTCCCAAAAGCAATCTGACAATTGTGGAAACATGTCATCAGAATTATAATGCAGGAAAGACCATATACATTTCAGATGTTGTTTTATTTTCATGGTTTTTTTTCTGCAAAAATAAAAAAATGAACAGAAATTGACTTTTGGGCTTTTTGCAAAAGAAAGAAGTAAAGTGGATGTCATCAATTTCTTAAGGATAACAAGAAAACAATGTTTCTGGATATTTAGGTGTGTATCAACCAGGTGGCTTCTATATTTCTATAGAGATATATACTTCTATATTGTATTCTAATACAATTCTCTTTAGCTCCAGCCAAGAGAAGCAATATTCAGTAAGGAGCAGTCAAATATTAAAAAGGTGTGTTTAAATTGAGAAAACCTGGATTTGCTCTGATAAACATTTGGAAACATATGTTTCAAAAAGTTACAAAGAGATAATTCCTGTGATTTTTCATTGGAAGGTCTGTGATTTAATCCTATTTACCCTACCAGGAAAATTTGATTAGCCAACAGAATGACTCTCTTCTTATGATTCTAGTCTATTGCTCATGACCTTTTAAGTACAAATCACTCTAAGTATAGGCAATATACAATCCCTTTTTTTAAAAAAAAATATCTCCCTGCGTCATGTTGGTTTCCTTTGACGCCACCGAAAGAGAACTTCAGAATTTGTGCACAGTGGGCGAATTGCCATTTCAAAACAACTCTAACTGATTGTGGACTCAAGGATTCCTATTTTTACATCTGAAGCTTCGCATTCCTTCTTCAGATGGCCTGCCCTGACCCAACCTTTTTGAACCTGAAAGACATTCAGCATATTATTTTGGCAGGACAGGATGGGTGCCTTTTCTCCCTGTCCTAGTAACAAAGTCCTTTCCACTTTAGGTGGCAGGAGGGCAATCATTATTTTCACCTTTCCTGTTCTGTCTAAAGTGAACTTTGGGAAAATGGAACATTCCATGGCATCTATACCCGTCAGATCCCATGTCGAGATATGCAGCGTGATTAATGGGAAAAGCAATAAAATAGTGGTGACAAAGCTGATCTGGCTACTTCTTTCTTTAAGTGTTTGCTTCTGACGAACAAAACTCTTTTGAACAAGCTCAGACCCCATACATCTCATTTACATCTGCACACACATCTACACACACTTGATAAGACCTGATGGGTATCTCTCTGATAAATCCTGCCATGTCCATAGTAGACGAGAGCTTCTGGATTAATAGGATGGGAGAAATCGCTTGATTAATTTGCTGGTCCCTCCAGATACCCTTTCCGAATGCCTCCTAAGTCACAAGGACGTGAAATAAATCACTGGAGTTCCTTTCATAGCCAAATCCACTTGTCATCAATCTGATTCGATTGTCCTTTTTCAACACCCCACTACCTTTGCTTCCCCTATTGTTTGCCAAAGCCTGTCCCTGACCCTGGTGTATTTATAAAAGCTCATTTCCCCTGCTGGATTACTGTGTGCTGAGCCGTCACAACGTGTGCTTTGCTTCCTGCCAAGCAACAGCCTCTGACTCTGTCCGGGCTTGACTCCCCACTTCCTCTACTTCCTGTTTACAGAGCTCTGGGTGGGGCTTATGAAGGCCACTCCTTGGTAGATTCCATAAAAGCTTCCTAAAGGAACAATGAATTGTCACTGACAACCTTTAACCTCTTTTTATATTTACCGCTCTGATTGTTTTTGATTTGCCTTTAGGGAGTTCTAAATGTTTTCTCAATAGATAGAGGAACTTTTCAACTTCAGTTCAGTAAAATACCGAAAAAAGGTGCAAAAGTGTAGACACGCAGTGACAATTTTTTAACCAACATTATGCAGTGTAGGCATAATGCTGATTTAAAAAAATTGTCCTGTGGGGTAGAGTAAATCAGGGGCAATTGCTCAGATGTAGTCATTGCATTGAACTGAATACTAAACCAATAGCATCCCAAATGGATGGCATTCAAAGGTCTTCAACTACAAGACCCATATGGATAGGCGAAATGATGGGAGTTGTTCTCCGATGAATCAACAAGGCACTAAATTAGAAACCACTTGCTTATAAAAAGTCTCCTTTGATTTGAGATCATCTAAGATGTTTTCCTGGCAACGATACAATGTTTTCTTCCAAGTTGTTTTTTTTTATACTTCCCTGTCTAGCTTACACTTCTATCACTCCCTGGAGGTTTCCCATCAAAGTACTAATTTCCCAGCTTCACTAGATAGGCCAGACATGATAATCAACTTCACCGGAAGGCCGGAACTACTATATATACTCACCAATAAGCTGAGAATTCTACACCCTCAAAATTGGATTTGATTTATTCAAAGATAGACTTACCTGTGAACGTATACACTAATAATCTTTTAAAGTACCTGCATGTCCCATATATATGTACTGATAAGTCCATCCACAGATAAGCAGATTCTTGAATTTTTAACCTAAATTGTCAGACGTAAGAAATTGGGAGCCAGGGTTAGGTCCAAAATGAATGCAAGTTTATTTCATGCTACCTCTAAACAAGAATCTGAACAACTAATGGTCAAGACAAATTGGTGGTGGATAAGACTGAACAGAATTCAAGATTGGCCTCACTTATATCTCTAAGCTAATGACCCATTTGAGCCCTCCCCTGGTCATCTTCTACATCTCCTATGAAAAATGAGCCTCCCACAGGTAAAACAATTGTGAAAATTAAAAATTTCAAAGATGTTGTGGATGAGCTTATTCATATGAGCGCATACTTTAGAGCATATTTTATTAACCACAGATTCTTGCAAGCCTGATTGTGCTTTACTCCTCTTCCTTCTTATATTCCAGTGAATCAGGGATGACCCTTTCCATGTCTCCTCCAAATACAATTTTGCTTCCCAAAAACATTTCAGCTGCCTTTGTTTATGTAATGGTTCTTGCATATATCTGCCAAGATCATCTCCCTTCCTCTTTACATAAGCAGGCATAACCCTGGCTTAGCTTCTAAGTCCAGATGAGAAGCATGTTTGGCTTTACTCTTGATAACAGTTCCTCCATGTTAAATACCTTCTGGCTTTCTTCACAAGCTGGACAATTCTTTCTCCTCTTTCCCATTCAGCAATGCATACGATCCTGCTTTCTGCACGCCATGTTTAACTCCATAGAGGTTTTTTCTGAACTTGGCATTATTGACATATTGTTCTCTAACCTTAGCTCCTTCCTTCCCTTCCTCTTTATCCTTCATCTCCTCCATTGAATTTCTGCTAAACCAGTGCTTGATTAAATAAAGGATGATGGGGAACTGCAAAGCATGACCTGCAAATCAGAGATCCACAACAGCTAGCAGGCAAATTTTACTCTTGCGTCTCTCTCTCTCCCTCCCTCCCTCCCTCCCTCCCTCCCTCCCTCCCTTTCTGTCCCGCTGAAAAGAAAATAGTATGATATTGTACAAAATTCTTTCCATCCATCTATTTTTTCCACACCCTAGGCACAGCGGCCATTTGGCCAATGGCAGGAAGTCATCCTCCCATCCCTTTCAATGCAGTTCATTAGTCAACCCCTGTGTTAGCTAGACACCTTCTAGAACCCGCTCCAGATGGGGGCTCTCCATTGTTATACCCAATTCATCTCTATAGGATGTAGCATCCAACTACATCCTCCCCCACAAACATCAGGGTGATGAACAATAGGATTACGTCAAACTTGAGCCAGCTGGGACAGGCCAGTGCCGCCGTCCCCCCCCCCCCAGTGACTTGCAAAATGAAATGTTTGTTTTTTTTCCAAATTGCTGATAAAAAAAACATCAGCCGAAATTCCACCTGGAGCCTTCAGATGTTTGAAGGCCTGTGGCCTCTTGGGTTGTCCGTTGACACGTATTCTTTATCTTGCTAGGGCAGCTGATGCAAATGCATTTCCAGATGTTTCCTAATCCATATTCGGCTTTTTGAGGCCTACAGATCTCAGTAAAAATAGCACATAGCGGGGGGGGGGAATGAGAGGGGTGAAAAATGATGAGAATCGGAGCTATTTTTCTGCTGAGGGCAACTTTAGAAAAGACATTTATCCCCTGATTCAAACGACAGTCATGACGTTCTGAAGAGGAGCACAGTTTCAAAATTGAAAAAGAAAGCATTAAGAGATTAAATTTCCACCTCAATCTTTTTTTTTTTTTTTTTTAGTAGTGAAAACACATTTCACATGGGATCAAGTTTACAATTAATGATTCTCTGGAAAGGATGGGTGGATAGGAAGGGAACAAAGTACTATTGCTGAATTTTGAGTTAATAATTATGATTTATGTAATGAATTCAGGAGAATAAGGTAAAGTTATATTTAGGATTCGAATACTATGTTTCATCCACTCAAATGCCATCATTAATAAGCAGAGAAATGGCGGCATCTAAATATATTTCTGAAGTCTGCAGAAAAGCAATTCAACGCATTTTTGTAATTGCTACGTTCATGAAAATTATCTCTGTACTGCCTCTCATGGATACTGTAATCCTGAAGCATTTAATCATAAAATTAAGTTAAGAACAAGATAAGAAATTGCGATGGAAAGAAAGTAAAAACAATCCGTTAAAATAGCACTGCTGCGTAGAGGAAACCAGATCCAGGCAGCAAACATGTGGATGAAAATAGGTGGGGGGAAAAAGAGATCCGGTAAATTTGATACATCTGAACTTTTGCAGTCTAGATATAATACACCTATGTTAGGAAAGGGTTGAAATAAAAATGTGGGGTTTTAAAGGACAGCTGATATTCTTCACTCCAGCACCACTGAGAATAAATCATTCTACAAGTATATATGCCACCATGAAGAAGATCCATCTCAAGATCATCAAGGAGTGGCCCTCTGAAAGACGTGGAACAGAGAAGAAAGTCATTTCCAAAGAATTCCCCAGGAACAGAAACAACTGGAAAGTGTCTCAAAGATAATCTGGTTCTGGGTTGTTTAGTGATTTGTATACCTTTAATTTAGCTTGACCACAATTGGCTCAGAATCTTAAGTCAAGATGAATGTGATTTGGGTCTCCTGTCAGTAAGTGAGCAGATGCTCAACAGCTTCCAGTTTCTTTCTAGGATCATTCAAGGTGCTGGTGATCCCCTTTGAAACCCTAAATGAATTGGGGATAGGTTATTTGAAGGACTGCCCTTCCCATCCCACCAGATCAGACAGAGTGTGGGCATGCTCTAATTCCCTTCTATTAAACAATGTCATCTAATGGAATGTAGGAAATGGGCCTTTTTCTGTAGCAATGCCTACAGATCTGGAGGGCCATTCTCCTCCCCTCCCAGCCTTCCAGAAGATCATTAAGGGGGACTGGAGGCCAAAGCATATAAGGAAAGGCTGCTGGAATTGGGTATGTCTAGTTTAATGAAGAGAAGGATGAGGGGGGATATGATAGCAGTCTTCCAATATCTCAGGGGCTGCCCCAAAGAAGAGGGAGTCAAGCTATTCTCCAAAGCACCTGAAGGCAGGACAAGAAGCAATGGATGGAAAGTAATCAAGGAGAGAAGCAACCTAGAACTAAGGAGAAACTTCCTGAAAGTTAGAACAATTAACCGGTGGAACAACCTGCCTCCAGAAGTGGTGAATGCTCCAACACTGGAAGTTTTTAAGAAGAGACTAGACAGCCATTTGTCTGAAATGGTATAGGGTTTCCTGCCTGAGCAGGGTGTTGGACTAGATGACCTCCAAGGTCCCTTCCAACTTTATTATTATTATTATTAAGACCTGGCTCTTTGCCCCAGGCTTCAGTGGGAGTTGAGTCTGGCACCTATCTAAATTCAGAGAAGAGCATCTAACTAGATGATCAAAGGCCTGGAGACTAAAACATATGAAGAACGGCTACGGGACTTGGGTTTGGTTAGTCTAAAGAAAAGAAGAAATAGGGGAGACATGATAGCAGTATTCCAGTATCTGAGGAGCTGCCACAAGACAGAGGGGGGCAGGTTGTTCACCAAAGCACTAGAGGGAAGGACAAGAAACAATGGTTGGAAATTGATCAAAAAGAGAAGCAACTGGAATTAAGGAGAAACTTCCTGACAGTGAGGACAATTAACCAATGGAACAACTTACCCCCAGAAATCGTGGGCGCTCCATCACTGGAGATTTTTAAGAAGAGGCTAGACAGTCACTTGTCTGAGATGGTATAGGTTCTCCTGCTTGAGCAGGGGGCTGGACTAGAAGACCTCCAAGGTCCCTTCTATTCTATTCTATTCTATTCTATTCTATTCTATTCTATTCTATTCTATTCTATTCTATTCTATTGGCATAGGAATATTATAGAAGGTTGGTTGTGTAACCTGGCTTTATTTCTTTGTGTTTTGTTATTTTTGTATGTGACTGTGAAGTGTCCAGAATTCGGTTACATGAGATGAGTGACCTTATTAATATTTTAAACAAATAAATAAATCCATAACATATTCTCACCAAATTTTTCTCTTTTGAACACACTCCATGATGTTGTTTCTTTAAAATACATTCTACAAAATGAACTAGGTCATTGGTTGTTGGTTTTGGTTTTTTTTTACTAAGACTTCTAATGGTTGTTGATGATCTGTTGCTGGGCTTTTTTTATGTGGTTTTGTTTTTGATCAAGCGCAGCTATTTTCTCACAATGTAAACTATCTTAACTAAGGATCTGCCTTGAGAAATACCTATAGAATTATGAGCATACATAAATGCATACATAGCTGCTTTTGCTTACCAGGGCACCCGCAGACCCAAGAATCTGTCATTTTACACTTCCCAATTGCGTCAATGGCCAAACAGCCACCCACGGCTTTTTTTTCAGAAGCTGGCTTTGCAGCTTTGAGTCACAAAACCCAAGAATCGCAAGCCAGCTTGCCAAGATACAAGTGACATCTGTGAATTAGCCATTTGATCAAAGTGCAGTTCTCAACATTTTCAGAGAAGGGGTCTTTTGAAAAGTCATTTGGTGAGATCTAAAAAATAATAATATTTTGGGGTTCTCAAGAAATGAATCCAGAAGATGCATTAGCCTCATTATAATCTATACTATCTAGAAGTTGTGGTCCTTATTTGCTTTGGTCTTACTCTGCATAACTGTGTCTTGTTTCCTCTTGGAATCCATGGGAGCTCACTTCATTTTATCTCCTCCCTCCTTCTTCAGTTCCATAGGTGAATTGAGAGTTAACCCTGGGTCTTTCCAGGCTTAATCTGGAGTGGCAGAACCTAGGGGTGGAGTTAAAGAGGGATCAGCCTAGAATCTGTACATAGCCACAGGTGAACTAAATCCAACCTTCACCCCCCCCCCTTGAATTCCATTGACCCTTATCTAACTCCAAGCAGAGTTAGACTTTTGTGCTAGACTTTTTAATAATAAATCAATTTTAATTGGGCCTTCCTAGTGGACCTGATCTTTCACACCCGATAGTTCTTCACCCTCAAGAAAGAAGTAGTAGACAAGTAGTAATACCTTTCAGGGAAATCCTGAGGTTTTCTAAATGTGCACATGTATTTGGCAAGAATCAGCATTTTAATTCAAACTTACAACCATCTCTTGTTAACCCATATGCTACGGAGCAGGACATATAATTTATCTTCAGCCAAAGAACCCCAATACAGCTGGGAGACATCAGGCCTGTCAATGCCAATAAGTTATTAATAACCTTGAATGATGACCAGAGAAATTAAAGGTTATCGGTTCCCCCTTTTTCTTTACATACCCTGTTTCCAGTAAATTTGATTAATGCCAGATTGCTTGGCAGAGAACAGAAGCAACCCATTCCTTCTTCTTACCCTCTTTTTTTTTTAATCTGGCTCTCTATCTAAGAGCTTTTTTTAAAAAAAAATCTGCTCTTGAAACCTTTATAAATATTTAAGAGAATTAAAAGCATGAATAAATGGGAGCATGTGGATCTGTATTGGAAGCCTATCAAAGCAGCATAGAGTTTCTATATATAGAAAGAGTGAAGGAAGAGAGGAGGAAAATATTATAAATCTTGGGAAAAAGAGAAGAAAAAGAGGAAGGGCTTCAAATGAGAAAGGAAGCCACTTGGAGTAAGATGCATCCGTAATGTTTCCTCATACATTTGATCCAATTCCTACAGCTGTTTCTTTTCTGAAAATGACCATTTTTAACGAAGAGGTGTTTCTCTTAGGAACTATATTGATTTAGGTCGGGACCATGCAAACCTGAATGCAACATTTTAGTAAGCTAGTGAGAAATAAATGATCTGTTTTGCATAGGATTTGACTGCACGGTGTTCAGTTGTATTAGGTGGCCTGTAGGAGTCAAGGTTAAATGGCATGAAAACTCTTTTGAGAGGTGGAATAAGAAATTTGGACTAGCATGGAAGAAACATCTCAACATTTTCTTCAGAGACATTAAGTTTTGATATGATGTCAAGGCCTTTGCTCTGCTTGGTTTCTTCTTGCTTGTAGTATTATAAGTGTCATTGGGCACTAATTCTTGTCAATATGATATCCATTGCAAAATAGTCTTCTAGACATTGAAGCAATAAAAATATCATCATGATCCAGTGGATTTTAAGCACCATGGACAGTTCTCCTCCTATCCTCCATTTGCAATTATTTTGCCCTTGGTTCTGATCTCACCCATGTTGACCTTGAGCATCATGGTCAACATGCAAGTGAAGATGCTTAATAAGCTGCCTTGGAAATGCAATTGTAGAAGAATATTTGCACTTTCTTGTCCTTGTTTTATTTATAACTATACTCAACCGTTAGTATTTCTTCACTTTTTTTAAGTACGTACATTATGAACATCTGGAGTGCTCAGGGTAGACTACAAACAAATGTTTAAATCACCATTTCTTACCATACAAAATATATGAACATTAACTGCAACTTCAAGGAAACCTGGACAACTGTAATGGGGCCTCAAAAATCCTGGACCTGTTGAGATTTTACCAGAGGCATCTATGAATAACTCTTGATTGCTTTATTTAGCTGAAGAGCTCAAAGCAAACTCTATAAAATCCACACAGAGTTGGCAACTTTGTACATCCTTTATAACGTAATTGAAATCTGGATCAAGGACACATATAATGAAGTAGTCATGTAATGTTCTAAGTCTCCTAAGGCCAGAAAGACAGAGTGGGAGACATCAAAGGAGAAGAGAATTAGGCCTGGCACACAAAAACAAGGCAGCTTATTTCAAGGTCTTCAGGCAGTAAAATCCCAAAATGAATCTCCAGTTTGAACTGGAGAGGTTAATGTGTCCATTTATAGATCTCACTGTAAGACTGAACATGTTGAAAGAAAGGGAGGACAAAGCTTGTGCACTACTTTTGATCATGCTTTGGTACTTCCCAAGAGCCACCACATGCCCAACACCTGATAAATGCTACAAGCTGTGCATGTGGAGGAGATGTGGTAAGCATAAATCTTCTGTCCTCGTCTCCTTTACTGATTTCTGCATCTAAAGGGAAAATTAAAACCATGCTTCTGATTTGAAAGTGATGCCTCTTCTTCCTTTCATAAAATTCACTGAAAGGAGTTGTCAGTTCTGAAGGATATACTGTACCCTTTATAAGTCAGAGCTTCCAGATGTTATTGAGATGGGCAACATGAGAGATATTAATTTTAAAATTTCACATCCATTGGTGTAGGACTTGCTTGGTGTCAATGTTGTAGTGGACCATCTAGCTGGCTTATATTAGGCATCTAAAACATGTTGGCAAGGATTCTGAAGCTGTGCAATACCATGTCCCCCCCATAATAAATTAATTTATATAACAGCCCCCTCCAACTCATAAAATGAATACATTCAATGGGGTGAGAATAGAACAAAATGCAAATATATACAAGTCCCCAAAAGATGTGTTGCTTTCATGATACTACCTTGACTTAAGGTTTTCGCTCATCCTCAGCAATCTGGATCTGGCTGGCTGGGGAATTCTGGGAGTTGAAGTCCATAGGTTGTAAAGTTGTCAAGGTTAGACAACCTCTGCTCTAAACTTTGCTCCCACTGAGGACCCCTGAAGAGCAAAGGTCATCCCATTGATGACCATTAGCCTGGTTGGTTCTAAAAAAAGATTCAGCAAATTCAAAAAGGTTCCTGTTAGCTGTTAAAAAAAATTACATTGAATGACACATTCAGCCTTTGATTAGCATACTAGCAACAACAATCCTAAAACTGAGTGGGTCTAGGCAATAAGATGGTGAGAACAGGATAAAAAGTTGACCAATTAATTAATTTTGTTTAATAATTGTCTTCCGATGCAAAGAGTATCTGCTTTTTTATGTTGTGCTAAAATTGCAATTTGGCACCAGTAACTTGTTATCCTAGGAAATGCTTCCAAGATCATGCTGATCTATGACTGTAATAAAGATTTGATTTGATTTGATTTGATTGAGTTGAGTTGAATTGATGCATCCAACGTTTGGGGAAAATACTCACCTCTGAAGCCGCAGCTTCCACATTTGTGATCTATTTGAAATGAATGAGCAGAGACTATTTATTTATTTATTTATTTATTTATTTATTTGTTTGTTTGTTTGTTTGTTTGTTTGTTTGTTTATCATATTTTTACTCATTTCATTCATAGAGAGACTCTGAGTGATATAGAATTAATATTCCACCAAAACCCATCATTTAATGGATTATAATTTCAAACAGGCCAGCGTCTGTTCCTACTAAGTGAGCTAGAGATTTGTTTCCAAAGAAGAGATTCCTTCTCCCAGACAGGCTGATTTGACTTGGTTGAGTGGAGAGAACAAAGGTCACATGACTACAATGTGAGCTACATAAATGGCCTCTCGGTAAAGTGGAGGAAGGTAGCTTGAAACCAGTTTGAGTACCAGCGTGTGGAATGAACCTATGAAAAAAAAAAAAGGAGAAACCAAATTATCTCTTGTGGCTGGAAATGCAGGCCAGAAGAAAGGTATTGCTCTGTCCTGACCTTTGCAAATGAAGAAGGTCAAAAGGAGAATTGCCCAGGCAGAAACAGTGACCCCAGAGGCTATTACAGAAAGTAATAGCAGATGTTAAACAGAAGCTCCTAGTGTGGCAGAAGTCAGTGGGAGTCTGCCCTAAAGGAATCACTCGGCAGTGGAGGCAGCTCTCCCAGAACCTCTTAAGATGGAATGGCAGCATGGGCAATTGGAACGGGCTGGCAAAATAGGGTTCTCTTTGGCAAAATGTCTTAGGCTTTACACAAATTCAAGAGCTCCTTGGGGAATTCGGAAGAAATTTCTTTAGCTACATTGGAATGACAACCAAATGAGATCGGTCATCATTCAAATGCTAGGATGGTTTTTTTTTAAGCTCACACTCCATTTCTAAAGGGTTGCCAACTTGCTTTGTCTCACATTGCTCATGGGATTTTTCCTGGCACTTCAAGTAGCTGGAAGAGGCTTCTGGACAGGTACTGCACATAAACCTTCACATGTACAGACACCTTTTTTCGGATTCTAGAAGAACCAAAAGAGTCCTCAACGTGATGTGAAGTGCCTTGATTAGGCAAATCACATTACCAATTAAAGAGAATATTTGTACTTCAGGGTTGAAAAGAAGAATCCTTGCTGCTCTCCAAGCTCAGTCGTTTTCTTGCAGATGTAAGTACTGATGATGTTACCTAGTTTGGTAATGAAACGTCTGCAAGAAAACAACTGAGCTCAGAGAACATCAAAGGACCTCTCAAATCACATTACCTCTATAACTCAACAAGAATCACAGGTATGATATGATCTGAAGGATCTCATCAAGGTGACATGAGGTGACCTTACAGAGACTTAATATAGTGCATAACCTGGTAACCAAATTTTTCTTTAAAATAGACTTCTGTCTATTTTAGTAAGATCCTTTGTATTTAGAGTAGTAAGATCCTTTGTATTTAGTTAGAGATTCCTCCAAGTAAATCATAGCAAAAATGTATAACTTTGGACCATCACACAGCCTTATAACAACAGCAGCAACATCAACAACAATACTATTTTATTAAGTTTATAAAACCACTACATCAGACGGATTCAAGGCCTTATAAAGTTAAAGCATTGCAGATTCAATGGTTCAGGGAAAAAGTATGGGCTGGTGGCAGTTACAGTCAACTGAAATTAGAGATAAATGTCTATAATTTAAATGTCAATCTTCTTAGTGAATTGTTAAAAACAGAAGCTCTTTTCATTGTCTTAATCAAATTTGTGAGAAGATGACCAGATAGGAAAGTAACGTTCTTCTGTTTTTTTTTTCACAAATATTAACTCCACCAATAATCATAGGAAGAAAGAAAATGGAGAAACTTTGAAAGAAATCAAACCCCCCCCCCAGAATTAGGTAGACATAAAGGACAGAGAGATGCTTGCTCCCCAAAGGGCAGGTTGAAAAACTAACCCTTCGGTGACTTATGAATCATTGGGGTATAATAAATGTGAAAGTTGAAAAGATGCTATCTAAATCTCTCTTGCTGCTGTGATAATAGGCTAAGATAGGAGAGACCAGGGGAGGAGGGGGGGTAGTGCGGGGGCAGGTTACACAACAGCTATCTGGGCAAGAAATGTATTTTTCCAGTTCCCTTCTCTTTCCTCCGTTCCCTCCCCCCTCCTCCTTATTAAAAATAAAAAGGAGAAGGGGAGGGAAATTGAGATTGCCACTGTCCTGTTGCAAAAGTCATTTCATTTGGGTCGTGATAGACTTGTCTCACATCCAGAATCCAACAAGATAGAGCAAAACGGTTCCCTATGGAATGGTCCCTCTTCTGGAGAACCGTTTTTTTGTTGTTTTGTTTTAAACTGAAGGAAAGGAGGATCAATGTGGGGGGTGGGAGAAGTTGCTTTGAGAGAAGCAGAAGCAAAAAAAAAGTCATGAGAGCAGTTGAACTCCCACAGAAACCAACTTAATTTGTGTGGAAGAATTGGAGACAGGAATGTCTTGGTAGCCTTCATCTATGACTCTCTGTGAGTGGGATGGAGAGAGGAGGGGTGGGTGGGTTCTTCTCTGCTCTGATTTCTATTGGACCTGGACAATGGAAATTGTGCACGTTCCATTATATTTACTTAACTATAATGGAACGTGCACATTTTTACAATTTCATACACAAATATATATGTGTATGGGATGAGTGGGTGTATTCTCAGCCATCCATCCTGGCCAAGTTCAAGAGATCTAGCAATTCCCAGAATTTTGTGCCTACATGGCCTGGGGCTGCTAACTATAAAATATCCACCAGAAGAAAGCAATGACATGTTACCTTAATTCAGCAGTTGCTTCTTTTATGCCATTTACGAAGAAATTTGCAAATGTTTGGGGTTTTCTGATTTAAAACAACAACAAATTGGAACAAGTCTTCTTTTACCCTGGGTTAATCCATCAGTTTCAAATTAGATTCACAAACTGAATTTCCAGATCCTCAGAAACACCAGGAACTATAAAACTTTCCTGTACAGATTGAATGATTAGATCTGTGACAGTTCATATCTTGAGTGACAGTCAAAGCCTGGGCTAGTCCAAAATATTTTGCTGACTGAGACAAAGTTGAAGGTGGCATTTCTTCCCTTCTGTCCTCTTGCAAAAAGTGGCTGAAGTGACCATGGTGTCCTACTTCTAAACTGCTGATGATGGGATAATGTCCTACACCAGGGGTAGTCAACCTTGGCTCTTTTATGACTTGTGGACTTCAACTCCCAGAATTCCTGAGCCAGCCATGCCATGCTGAGCCATGCTGGCTCAGGAATTCTGGGAGTTGAAGTCCACGAGTCATAAAAGAGCCAAGGTTGACTACCCCTGTCCTACACCATAGCTGAGACATCAAGGAACCTCAAGACAAATTGCTTAATGTAGCATCTCCAGCTCCTTTGAAAGACAATCAGAAAACTGACAAAGACTCTGGTTGTCCACCAAAATCTGCTGCCCTTTGCCTAATAATTGGGTTGGCCCTGGCTCAGGGCCATACCTCTGCAAGGGTCCACTACTCTTACCCTGGTTCTTTTTGGAGGCTTGCACATATTGTGGTCAAGAGGTTAGGCATTTGCTACAGTGGTTCTCCTCTTTAAAGGGTTTGAGCATATGACGCCTCCCTATGCTTGATGTGTCTTGATCACATAGTGCTTCCTACTGGTCAGTAGCCTTGGTTAGATGGTGACAATGGGAAAGAAGAGATGGCAAGATGGAAGAAAATGGAGTTCTGTTGCTCAAGGATTCCACACACACCCCAATAAAATAAAATAAAAACCCAATCGAAACTGAAGTCAATACTGCACAGTACAGCGAACGTCTGAAATTTATTTCTGTAATATCAAACTGACTCTAGAAGGAATTCCTGGGAGCTCCCTGTGGAAGACCTCCCCTCCTGAATAAAATAAAAACCAGCCTCCACCCACTTCAGCTGCATTCATCTATTGCCATTCATAAAAAAAAAAAACCATTTCCTATGATAGAAAGTGGGGGGGGGAGCACTATCGGTCTTAGCCTTGCTTACTGGCAAGGGCTCAAGACGAGAGGCCATGATGGGAAAGAGGAAGAGAGGCATTCTCATGGAAAACCTTGGCCCTTTCTCCTCCTGATCGCTCTTTCCAGGAGGTTAATTCCTTCTCTGTGTCACATTGTTGCTGCAGCCTTGCCAGCCTTCAGCCTTCACATGACCAAAGCATTAATGGGGTTTATCGGAGCCATTAGCAGATAAGGCAGTGAGCATGAAACATGATCCTTAACCATTTAAACCTTGGGTTTCAGATTTTATGCTTAAGGTGGTAGAAGCAAAAAGACAAGCAGCTTTTTGTTAGGCTGATTTCAGAAAATAATTCAGGCCACACATTAGATGGAACCCCAAAGAGTCGTTTAAGATTCGGTATTATTATTCGTAGCAGTAGAAGTTGTGTATTAGTATCTTTCCTCAACCTTAGCAAATTTAAGACATGTAGACTTCAGTTCCCAGAATTCTCCAGTTAGCCATGCTGGCTGGGGAATTCTGGGAGTTGAAGTCCCCATTTTGAGAAATCTCAGTCCCCTCAGTTGAGGGCGTAGAAGTCTACATGTTGTCTAATCCAGGGGAAAAAAGCAGAATTTTAGGGCAACCAGTCAACCACTTCAGGCCCATTGTTCCCAATAATTCTCATTCCTATTCTCATTCACCCAGAGGGATGACAATTTTTAATCAAGGTCACCATCAATACAAGCCCAGCTGACATAAACCAAAGGATTTATCCTCAGATGTTGTACTAACAGTTGCTTCTGCTTCTCTTTTGTCTTGCTGCCAAGACACCTCCAAATTCAAATTATTTTTAGCAGGAAGGTCCTTTGGGAAGAAAGAGAAACAGAGCAGAATTGGTCTTGCAAAAACGCATGGACTCTGTTAGGAAAAGTTCTGGGATGGAACAACACTCCAGGGAAAACTGTGATTGCAAGAATGGTTAGAAATGTTAACAGCAACAGTGATATCATTTCTTTCTTACCTCTAATGCAGTATTTCTCAACCATGGCAACTTTAAGATCTGTAGACATCAGCTTCCAGAATTCCCCAGACTTCAACTTCCCATGATTCCTATCTGGGGAATTCTGGGAGTTGAAGTCCACACATCTTAAAGTTGCCATGGTTGAGAAATACTGCTCTAATGTATAGGTGTCCTGTGTATTTTGAAATAAGCCAATATTTCACTTTGGTTTACTTTATTAAAAAGGGCTATCATATATGTCGAAGGAATGGCTGACCAATTTTCTTCCAGTTTAGGAATTGAGCTATCACTTGAGTTATACATTTTTGGGAAATTATTATTTGGAAGGTTGAAGTTGTGCAAGATCATTGGACTTGTGTTTTTTTCTGGCCTGATGGTTGTAATAAAGTGATTTGATTTGATATGATTTAGCAGAATAACAAAATAATACAGTTGGAAGGAACTTCTAGTCCAACCCCCTGCTCAGGCAGGAAACCCTATACCATTTCAGACAAATGGTTGTCCAATATCTTCTTAAAAATCTCCAGTGTTGCAGCACCCACAACTTCTGGAGGCAGGTTGTTCCACTGATTCATTGTTCTCACTGTCAGGAAGTTTCTCCTTAGTTCTAGGTTGCTTCCCTCCTTGATTAGTTTCCATCTGTTGCTTCTTGTCCTGCCTTCTGGTGATTTGGAGAATAAGTTGACCCGCTCTTCTTTATGGCAGCCCCTTATTTGATTTGATCTGTTTTGATTTTGGACTAGTGTTTTGTAGGAGCAAAAGTCTAGGGGTCTATGTCCACTCAAAGTTAGTGGATATTCTGAGTCTTTGCCAAAAACCATTTTTTTGTGTGTGTGCCTGAATTTCAGCAGTGCAATTTCCTTTCCAGTCAAATTGTGAAGAGTCGTTCTAAATTTGCATGTATCCCTTTAAATTAGCATATGTAAATTTTAATGAGAAAATAATCTTCACAATGCATTTTCTTTCCAATACCAAATAAATAGTTACCCTATTCCCAAATGCTATACTATAAAGATTGCTCTTATTTCTCCCCACCCTGCTAAGCTCTTTTGGGGAAGGCTGGGAGAAATGCCCTTTTCCTCATATTATCAGTCTCTGCAGCTGCCTTTTATCTAGGGATATTTTCTTTAACTGCTCTGGGTTAATATTTCAAGTTATCTTTGACATTTTATTGTTCTTTTTACTTTGCATTTCACCTTTTTTTTTTTTTAGATTGTCACTCAGACTGAACAAGAGAACTGTAAACAAGCCAATAAATAGAACTTTTGGTTGTGAGGATATAGTTTTTGAAAAGGATTGATTTCTTGTTTTGCGTCACACTAAATCTCTCATTCTCTCCAGGGCTATTTCTAATGCCCTCACCTAATTCAGACTTGGGAATAACTGATTGGAAAAAGTCGCATTTTTGTTTTTAAGATGGCTTGTGTTTCTATTTTTGTTCTCTTTATGTTTTTCCAGTGCATTAAAAAAAAATCCCTCTCTTTAAAAACAGCCTGCCTGGAATTTCTTTCATGGCCCCTTCCCAGCCTATGTGTATATTTTCCAAAGTGTTTTTAAAACCTTGCGTTGACTCAGCCGGGACGGAGAGCCAGTTCTGGTTTCTATTACTGATGATTAATGCCAGCGGCCGTGTTTTGGCTCTCCAGAGTTTACATGCTGGTTACAGTTGTACGAATTTGAGTACCCACTCTGATTCAGAAAAAAAGGCTGAGGACCTAGTCAAAAGGTGAGGGCAGGAGGTTCAAATTACAGGGCAGAGATGCTAAAGTCCACCCACCAGGAGGGTGAGAGCAAACTTTGCCAGGAAAACTGTCAAGAAAACAAGCAGAAATTGGATGCCCTGGAAGGAATGGCCGCCACTGTTGCTTTAGTTGGTTATTCTCTCCCTCCCAGAAATGTTCACAGGGTGTAGTCAAGAACATCAAGATGGCAGACACCGCAATGTGATTTTATGTGTGATGCACATTAAAAAAAGGCAGAACTTCAATTGAGCATTCTCTTGACAATCTCTGCTCTGTTGACTGTCCTTTCCTGTTGCCATCCCATTATATATAACCTAGTTGGACCATCAGGCTCAAGGATGATGATACGATACTTGAGTTTCTTGCAGATGAGAAAAAGATCATCAACAAAACATAACAATCAATTCTTAATCTATTAAGAGGACTGCTGACTTTCCAGCTAAAATGGGTTGCATATGGAAAGAACTGCAAACTGCAACTAGTCAAAGCCACCGCACATTTGCTACAGTTGCTGTTGTTTGTTGACATAAACTGTCTCCACAATGTCTTGTTGTGGGCTTCTTAATATATATATATATATATATATATTTAATAATGAGGAGGCCCACACAAATTCACTGGTAGCAGATTTGGGGATTTTGCTGCCAAATGAAGCTTTGGTGGGATGATAAATACCAGCCATGCAAAAAAAAAAAAAATATTCTGGGAAATATTTTTTCCTTAAAATGAGAATTGCTGTGATGAGCATTAATTTTGGGAAGTTCGGTAGAAGATCTCTTCTGCCTTTATAGACTTTAAAAAGCTTAGCATGCTACAGTGCTATATGAGGACATTGTTTCCCCAGAGGATTTTTACCTTCTTGGACACTTCGTAGACTGACCATCTAATTAAGCAACTCTATATGATTGCATAGTCCTTCCAGGAAGTGTGGAAGACACATTTTTGGAAAAAGCCTGAAGTTTCCATAAAGGTTTATAGAACAGTTCCATAATAGTTCCATAACAGTATCAACAGAAGGATAGAATCAAGCCTCCAGAAATTGTGAATGCTCCAACACTGGAAGTTTTTAAGAAAAGATTGGACAACCATTTGTCTGAAATAGGGTTTCCTGTCTAAGCAGTGGGTTGGACTAGAAGACCTCCAAGTTCCCTTCTAACTCTGTTACTCCTATTCTATTCCATTCTATTCTATTCTATTCTATTCTATTCTATTCTATTCTATTCTATTCTATTCTATTCTATTCTATTCTATTCTATTCTATTCTGTTACAAAGATAGACTGGAAGCTAAAACATATGAAGAATGGTTACTGGAATTGGGTACATCTAGTTTAATGAAAAGAAGGACTACAGGTGACATAGCAGTATTCCAATATCTAAGGATGTGCTACAAAGAAGAGGGAGTCAACCTATTCTCCAAAGCACCTGAAGGCAGGACAAGAAGTAATGGGTGGGAACTGTTCAAGGAGAGAAGCAACCTAGAACAAAGGAGATATTTCCTGACAATGAGAACAATTAATCACTGGAAAGGCTTGCTTTCAGAAGTTCTGGATGCTCCATCACTGGAGGTTTTTTAAAAAGAGATTGGACAACCACTTTTTCTGAAATGGTATAGGTGTCAAGGTTGAAACACAGAGGCATGTAGGTGCCAAAGTTTGACAGTAGGTTTTCCTGCCTGAGCAGGGGTTCACTAGAAAACCTCCAAGGTCCCTTCCAAGTCTGTTATTCTATTTTAGGCTTGCAAAGGTTAAATAAAGCTGCCAGACATTCCTTGGCCATTTTATTTTTTCTTTGGTTTTAAGAACAATCCTTGTCAGTTCCTCTTTGATCTACCATCTTTTCTATTTTATTTTAATTTTTTTAATCATGCAAAAGAGAAAGAGGTGGAAAAAATCCTGGAAAACTGCTTTGCTAATGGAGACAATAGAAGACAGCAAATTTTTGAGGTTCCATGCACTCCAAGTTAAGAAATAGGCATAGTTTCTTGCTTGCCTATTATTAAATTTACATTAGTGTATAGCATAAACAAATGACTCCCAGCAGCCTGCAGGTAAACAACATGATAGCAATGCCAGCACAATCATAAAACAACAACATTAAATGACAATAAAAATAGGAATGGTGCCGTGCTTTATATCAAGATAATTACCATAGTTCAGAGTTCAGACATTACACTGACCTAACCAACCAAAAATCCAAGTGAACAATTCTTATAACCTCCTCATAGGTAAGTTAAAAAGAGAAGGGAAGGGAAGAGCAGTCTAGTTTTTCTCATATCTCTGATCTATCTTAAGAATAAGCCCTTACATTGTAAATCAATTCTTAGATTAAGCTTGGGTTTTAAAGTTAGCCTCAAGAGATAAAATAACTCAGCCCTGGAAACATATTGAAATAATATGGGCAGAGCAAGGCAATGTATATTTGGAAAGTGGAACAATAGCCAGCCAAACCAACCATTATGATTTGGGTTATGACGTCAATGAATCATGAGTTTTTTCCTTGCACCTTGCCATTGCCGCCTCCTCCTCCTCCTCCTCCTCCTCCTCCTCCTCCTCCTTTCTTTTTTATACATACACACTTATTTTTCCCTGCCTCATTATTCCCTATGCCCACGCATCACAGCCCAGATGGGAGAATGTTTTATTTCACTGTCTAATGCTGAGTTCTTGGGCTCCCATAGCTTTGGAGATGATTGGTGACATGAGAAGTTTCTCATCTGCTTCCCCCAGCATGTCTAGGCCTGCTGTTTCATTTGATATCTCTGCTCTCTGCTCTCAGCCAGCCAAATAGCAAGATTTGTGTTCAGGCTTTGCAAAGACAACTCATGAATCAATTTGGTTTTTCCAGGCCAGCTTGGGATTCCCCATTAATCAGTCTATAGCCAAATAAAAGTGTGCACTCCTCCCTCTCCTATTATTTTTGCAAGACACCCTTGCCCTCCATGTTGTTTGAAGAATTGAAAATATGCAGCAAAATGTATATTTATTTTTCACAGCCTTCTGTGGGTGAACATAAACCCTGGCACTTACCGTATATTTGTGTCTGGTATTTGAAACCAAAGAGGGCTTCCCAACCCAAGTAACTTCATCCTTTTAGGCTGGCATTTCAAATTTTTGAAAATACATTACAAGCACCGGCCCTCTTCATTTTTTAACTGGCAAAGGGGCCAAATTTAGCACAGATGAAATTGACTGCCAAAGTAGCCATTTTGTTTTTTGTTTTTTCCAGAGAGAAGGAGAAAAGAAGAAAAATGCACTTCCCACAGTTCTTTGTTTCCCAAGGCTACGTTCTCTCCTCTCAGTTGGTGTATGTGCGTGTTTGTGTGTTCATGTGAGGGCGGAAGGGACTGTACATTGACATTTCAGTTAAGGGATTCATTTTGCACCACTGAACTGGCTCCATAATTCATTTTCAGCCAATTCTCAGAATTCATTGAGGGGACCTCAGCTGATTGTCCTCTCCTCAAAAAGGAGAAGGGCATGTTAGGTGGGTGTGGGGAGGACAGACAAGCTTGGGAGTGGACAACTAAGTTTCCACCATGTAGGCCGAGTTATTCTTGGCAGCCACCTCCTTTGATTTGCCAGAAGAAGGACCTCCCATGGTGCCTGGTGAAATTCTGAAAGATTTAGAAAAGAGTTGCTGCTCTGGGAACACAAGTCTGTATAATTACATTAGGACACTTTTGGATAAGTGAGTAAGCAAAGACCCAACATGTTCAGAATTTAGGCGCCCAAAGTCCTGAGTAAGAAGGGTTACACAGAGGCAAGTTGACATAAAAGGTTATTGGTTTCTTGGGAAAAAAAAGAAATGCTGACAAACTCTATTTCACAGTCTGACCAAATAAAGAGTTCTGAAAGATTGCTGCTGGCTTATGTGGTGGACAAGAGCCGCTCTTCAAGATTTCTTCTCACGTGCATGTTCTTAAGGGAGAAGCAAATTTTTATTCTTTCAAAGAAGGTAGATATCACCGATACCTTTGGAAATTCATTTGAGGCCTTATTTATCATGACTTACACCACAGAGTCTTCCCCTTTCTCTTGACACGCTGATTTCAATCAGGGGCTGGTAAACTTTTCACAATTTCTCTAAGTTCTGCAGAGAATTTCTGTAATGTTTTTATCCTGCATTTGGAAGCAATAGTTGGTTGGTTCAGATCCTCAACTGATCTTTTCCAACTTGTGATAAGGTTTATGTAAATTGCTTCATAGCCAAACAGAGGCGGTATATCTTACAGTGGACTAAAGTTGTGTAAGGCTTCCAAGGGCTGTTTCACTCTGATGATGCTGTGAGGGAACCACTCCTTCAAAGCTGCTTCCTGAGGCAACACAGACCACAGCTTCTACAATCCAGGATGCTGCCTTCTTTTACCTCCCATGACTTCCAATGCCTTCTGTTACACATTCTCTCTCTCTCTCTCTAATCAACATGTTGGAGTAAGCCTCAGAAGCCATGCAACACCTCCTGGCAAGCTCAACCATCTCACCACGCAACCCCTTGTAGCAAAGTGTGACTGATAAGTCCTACCATTTACTTGCAATAAAAAAGTACATTTGAAAAACAAATTGCAAGTGATTTTGCTGCAGCTGTGAGAAATTAAAAGTTGAAGATAACTATATGGAGTCAAAACCACATTTCAAAACCCATGTCAACGCTGCTAATATTGAATATTCTTGCTTTGACAATATATGCAGAACTGTCTGGTATTTTTAGAGTTAAATCAGGTGACAGGGAAAGGGGAGGAGAATATAAGGAAAGCCCGGGAAGAAGAAACGGAAGTGAATCTTTGCCCTCCAAGTTAATTGGAAGATGTGAATCATGACCCCAAAATAGGGGAGGGGAAATGCCTAGAATGTTATGAGCAAAGGAAGGGAAATTCAGATTTTAGCATCCACCATGTTGTGCTGACACTCTGTAATACTAATAAAAGCTTTTTAGGTTAAAAAAATGCCTGAAAGTTCTTTGAAGTGTTTCGTTAATCAGACACATGACAACCCAATCTTGGGAGAAAAAAAAATCAGAGTTGACTCTAATGAATTCTGAATTCAACCTTCAGTTGAATATACAGGACGCCTGTATATGAACAGGATACTGAAATCTTGTGCCAGTGGAGTATAGGTAGTGACTATACAAAGTTACAATGGCATTGAAAAAAGTGATTTATGACCATTTTTTACACTTACAACCACTGCAGCATCCCGATGGTCACATGTTCAAAATTCGGACGCTTGGCAACTGACATGTACTTATGACAGTTGCAGGGTCCCAGGATCATGTGATATCCTTTTGCAACCTTTTGACAAACCAAGTCAATGGGGAAGCCAGATTCACTTAATATCTGTGTTACTAACTTAACAACTGCAGTGATTCACTTAATAACAGTGGCAAGAAAGGTTGTGAAAGGGGACAAATTTACTTAACAATTGTCTTGCTCAGCAACAGAAATGTTGAGGTCAGTTGTGGTCATACGTCAAGGACTCCCTGTACTGTTTGCACTTTTTGTTTTTCCTCAAAACTCTTGAGTTCTCCAGCCCCTTGATGAATATCTGAGACCTATGATTTAATGCTAATTAATAATCCAGGTTAATGTACCAAATTCCATGGCTGAGATTTAATGAGGAGCCTGGTTTAATGAAATCTGCAATCCATTCCACAGTAAGAATCAGAAACTGGGCCCTGGGTGAGATATATAGCATGGCAGTTACCTTAGCTTACAGGATTATGATTGACTTTCTGAACATGGCTATTATTTTTACAGCAGTGAAGGTAATTCAAAAACGACTACATTCGTTAAATTTATGCCAGTTTTCTATTTTCCTAGAGGCTGATTTCTGAGTAATCTGGCAGTTGGTCCATTAAGCAGGGTGTCTAATTATAAATGGGGTGCCTATTAACCAGTACTTGTAAAAAATCATTAATATACATTTTTAGCGTCCCAAATGGAGCAGTTCTGGAGTTTCATTGTTGGCTTGTTGAGTGCCTAATGCTTGGAATTTCCCTGAGTCCCTCCTATTGAAGGTCTGCAGTGAATGTTACCTTCCCCACTATTTATTGTCCTAATTTATTTCATCCACCTGTTGTATCTTATCTCAATGTAAGCAATTTGTGGACATGTCTATCTATCTTGGCTGAAATCCTCTATGCACACAGAACAGCGATACCCACCTCGATGTTCCATTTACATCAAAAAGAGCAGGTGTGTTTAGGTCTGCTGTCCATAATAAGAATGAACACATCTGGAGGACAATTGATGGAGGTAGCTAGGCCTTTATCCACCTCCATCGTCTTTTCTCCATTTGCCCCATTTATCATTGAAGGGACTTTTCAGGTTAAGCAAGGGCAAAGTTCTCCTTACTTCCCCTTCAAACAAAACATGGGCTCTGAGCTCAGAGCTAAAAGGACTATCCTATTCCTGTCCTTAATGCAGCAACATCTGGATTATTTGGACAGTTTTAAAGACACCTATTGGTTGAGCTCAAACAACAAATCAGGCTAAACTGGGCCTAGCATAGTTGCATTTTATTTATCTATGCTTTTCTCTTTGTGCTCAGATATGTTTCCTTGCACATCTGAAGTACTAGATTGGTTCTCTCCTTGATTAGTTTCCATCCATTGCTTCTTGTCCTGCCTTCAGGGGCTTTGGAGAACAGGTTGAACCCCTTTTTCTTGTGAAATTCTAAAAGGCTCTGAAAATAAAATAGAAAGTCAGGAGAAGCAAAATCAAGGAGACCCTATCAATCTTACTTTTAGAGGAAGGAGGCACTAAAGTTCTCTGTTGCCTAAAGCCACCCACCCCCACAAAACTATTCCCTGGAACTGATATTACTTTCTCAATTACTGGCCTGATTCAAGCCAACAGCCCAGGGCATTGCTCTATTAAAATCCCCATTCCTGCTTCATCACAGGGTGTGACAAAGACAGTCATTCTTCCTCCCTAGCTGATAGAAATTCCTTGTCAACATCCAGGGCTTTTTTTTTTTTTTAAAGCACGGTTATTGCTGCTCCCAGCACATCACGCTTCCGTTGTCACACAACTGAAAAGAGAAAAAAAACAAACTGACCGCGCAGCTGTCAATGGATTCCGGTTACCTCCTCCTTTGGGTTTGTTTGATCTCAGACTACCTTTCCAGGCTCAGACAAGCGACCCAGAACCTATCTCTGTCTGCGGGGCTTGGATTGGATGTAGATCCGTGGGTCCACCCAGACTGAAAACAAGAGCTTCTTCAGGCAGCAGCGAAAAAACTTCCCAGGCGGGTGGTACTACTCATGGCCAAACAAAGCAAAGCAGTGTAGGCCATGTGAGGTTAGCTGACCTAGGCTTTTTTCTTGAGGGGGAGGGGAGGGGCAGGGCATTTTTGCTGAGGGTGGCAGCAATTTGGCCACTGCCTTCTGTTTGTTTTTTGAGTTCGCTTATGAAAAATGAGCCCGGAGTGATAAAGAGCGCCATGGCATTCCTCCTCCTGATTTACTGAGAACTTTGCACCGACAAAATCTTTCCGATTAACCAGACCCAGAAGAAGGGGAGGCCAGAAAACTGAAAAAGCTGGCAAGATGATTGGAACCAGATGTTCTAAATGTTTGCTCAGAGGGCCAAGCTGAGGATCTTGCCAGGGTTTGTGCACTCAACATGGGCAGGGAGCTGCTACGTGCCCCGTAGATTACCTGCGAGCCTCCAAGGCCTAGTCTTCTGCAGGTTTGTGGGCAATTTCTGACTGACCCTGCACAAGAACATCCTTGTGGCTTAAATATCCCACCTCTTTGGCTTCTGGTCGAAGTTTAAGCTGGAAAACATGCCTCCTAGAATTCACCCATTCATCCTTTCTGATCTTCCCATATGCCAATAGGGCTCCTTGCCAGCTTGCCAGACATCAAATAGATATGATGGTAGATACGATTGTTGCATTTAGGCAACATGAGACAGTTGCCTCAAGCAGCAGCTTTTTGTTTATAAAAGGATAACAAATTATTACCAGCTTTCTACCAGCCCTGGGTGAGATTTTTCTTCCTTCTTTGGTTTAATTTGGATACCACGCACATTAACTCAAGGCAGAAGATAAGACGCCATTTTCTCTTTGCTTCCTGTAGCATAATAGCCTATTTTCCTCCTCCAAAGATTGAGCATAATGTTTCCCAACCACATCAGCTTCCATATGTGTGGTCTTCAGCTCCCAGAATTCTCAATGGAGCTGGCTGGGGAAATCTGGAAGTTAAGGCAACATATTTACAAGCTGCTTGAATTTGAGAAACATTGGCCAAGTGCATTGGTCAGTAAAGGAACACACCACAGTGCTCCATCAGGAGGTATAGTTGTTCTGAATTACTCTGAGAGCTACAATGGTGTAATAATTAAGATCCAGTTTTGGTCACCACGATGTAAAAAAGATGCTGAGACTCTAGAAAGAGTACAGAGAAGAGCAACAAAGATGATTAGGGGACTGGAGGCTAAAACATATAAGGAACGGTTGCTGGAATTGGGTATGTCTAGTTTAACGAAGAGAAGGACGAGGGGGGACATGATAGCAGTGTCCCAATATCTCAGGGGCTGCCACAAAGAAGAGGGAGTCAAGCTATTCTCCAAGGCGCCTGAAGGCAGGACGAGAAGCAATGGATGGAAACTTACCAAGGAGAGAAGCAACCTAGAACTAAGGAGAAACTCCCTGACAGTGAGAACAATTAATCAGTGGAACGATTTGCCTCCCAACACTGGAAGTTTTTAAGAAGAGACTGGACAGCCATTTGTCTGAAATGGTATAGGGTTACCTGCCTGAGCAGGGGGTTGGACTAGATGACCTCCAAGGTCCCTCCCAACTACTACTACTACTACTACTACTACTACTACTTATTATTATTATTATTATTATTATTATTATTATTATTATTATTATTATTATTATTATTATTATTATTATTATTATTATTAGATATTGGACTATTGATAGCTGCTCTCACTCTCTCAATCCAGGCTACCTCAGATGGTTCTTGTGGTGTGGAATACTCGAAAGAAGGAGCACTATGTACCCGTAGTCCTTGACTTACTGTAGTAATTGATCCTGGAATTACGGTTGCAAGTCATGACGGTTATTAAGCAAGTCACCTTAACCAATTTTATTTATTTACTAGCTGTACCTGGCCACGTGTTGCTGTGGCTCAGTCTGGTAAAAGCGTGTGTTGCTTTTACGTCCAACAGATGGTGCTGTTTTTCAAAAAAGCATGTTTTTACCTGTCACAGGTGTGACATCTATATAATATAGGTATATAAAAACACGTGCGTATTCGAATGCAACGTTGTGTCAAAATTTCAAAGCAATCAGTGAAGAATTTTCAGAGATTTAAGATTTTGAACAAATGAACATTTACATTTTTATTTATATAGATTAAATTAAACTAGTATACTGCCCATCTTGCCAGAGCTGGCTTCAAGGGGCTTATAGACATTTGATTAAAATGCACCATGAAAGATCAAAACAATAAATAGGGAACTTAAAAGTAAAATTCAATCAAAATGTATGATCTTTTGGTAGTGTTCATTAAATGAATACCATGGCCATTAAGGCAATTGCCCCAAATGTGATCATGCGATCTTGGAAGTGGATACAGCCATCAGAACTTCAAAAACAGATCATTAGTAGTTCTGGGAAGATCTGTCATAACTTTGAATGGTTGTTAAGTGATTTGTCCTTAAGGAAGGACTATCTGTACTGAGTTTCCAGAAGAAAGTTAGAATAAAATATTGAGGATAGCTGTACTATGTTCATGATATCTCTACACATATGTATAGACATAGCATGGTCTTTCCTATCCCAGGTGCACTCCAGATGTGTGACTGTCAACTTATCCATATAGACAGCAGGAGCATCCCTGTGAAATATAGAAATTGAAGTTGGTCTCATCTTGAGAGGAGTCAGGTTGGGAAAGATTATGTTACATGATCAGTCTCAGGGACCTTGTTTCTGTGTCTGTTGCTGTGACTTAGATTTGATTTAACCAAAAGTTCAGAATGGAGAAACAAAGGAACTGTTTGCTGGTTGGAACTACCATTAAAATGTTACTTATTGACAAACTGAGACTGGTTTTACATGCTATCTGGTGCCTATGCACAAGAAACCAAATCTGTGAAGACACCAAGGCATCTGCTCCTAGGCTTCCTGCTTAATGTACTATAGGAACTATTGGAGGATCCTACCTGAAATCCTCTGTAAAATTTTAAGAATACAATTCACTTCCCTGGTCTCACCAAACTTCAGGGCAAAACTGGCTTAGCTGGTGGTACATATATCTGTAAGTTGTAGCTAACTGCAGCTGCTATAGGGCATCTGAAAAGGAAATGATTGCATGATATATCATCTGAGAAAGATTTGCTTTAATCCCTTCATTAGAGGTTGGTAGATGCTCTGGGACAAAAAAAAAACTGGCTTCCCTCCAAAAGTTTTATTTATTATATTTGTTTAGAACGGTATTTGCCCTTCTTCCTACAGCCTTCTGGGTTTTTGGGGTTTTGGTTTTTTTTACAAAAGAACCCCAGCTGTTCAAAAATATAATATAAAATAAAATGTGTTGCATCTAATTCCTCATGACGAAGGGGGGGAAATGACCCTGACTGGGGCAGCTTGTAACTACATAAATAATTAGGCAGCTGAAGGGGTTGACTGAAACAGTCACGAGAACAAACGAGTACAAAGTTCAGGAATGATGAAGGAAGAGCCTGGGAAGTTCCTATAAATAATCCTGAAAGGGGGAGAGAGGGGGGAAAAAGAATCCAGAGCAGAGGAAAAGTCAATGAACGAGGGCAATGAATTCTATTCCATGACCATTTCACCAACATTAGATAAAGTTCTAGACCAGGAACCTCCAACCTTGTCAACTTTAAGACTTGTAGACCTCAATTTACAGAATTCTGGCTGGGGATTTTGGGAGTTTAAAGTCCACAGGTCTTAAAGTTGCCAAGGCTGGGCACACTCCTATTCTAGATTCATGGACGATGCATGCCATGAGCTATGAAATGGAATGATGGGAGAAGCAGTGAACAGAAACTGAAGATCATTGCTAATAAAATCTATTACAGTCAGGAGGTCAGAGATATCCACCCATTCATGTAGACAGATATTCATACTAAAAGCCAGAACATTCCAAGTAGGTCCAATGTTACAAAGATGCTATCCTCTACTAGGAGACAACATATGGAGCAAGAACTATGGTACAAAACCTAGTTATTCTGTCAAGGTAATAATTTAACAGCTAACCAGCTTATGTAATGTAAGATATAATGATGGGGATGACTCAGCAGGGTCTTTGTCTCTTTAAGAGTCTTTATATAAAAGGGAAGGCTCCTCAGATGTGTTTCCTCTCTTCCGTTTACCTGCTATAACTGCTCTGTGTTGGATCCTGCTGTATTAGCACATGTATGTATTTTGTTACTGCCGTATGATATTGTAGATAGTGTAAGATAAACCACCATTTAATATAGACCACTGTTTACTGTGTTTACTCCTGGGTTATCTCACACAATAAGACTGCACACTCTAACATATTCTTCAGAGGTCTCTGTGTGTGGTATACACACACACCATTTCAACCTCTTTACCCAAAAGACCAGGCAGAATAAATGTTTAAATGATGAAGTGGAAGACTCTTCATAAAAGGAATAATGTAAATGGACCATTCTAGCTCTCCACAGATCAGTCTTTGAGGATCATTAAGATGGATATTAAGCCAGGATGAAATTAATGCTAGATAACTAGGTAGATGGAATTTGAATATTGTACAAATATAACAAGGGAAAGTTTCACTGTAGAGGGAAAAGCCTAATTCATGGTATCTTCCTGTTTCCTAATTCTAACTGCAGCTGCTTCCTCTCACGCCAGATCAGTCAATGGAATAGCAACATCAAAAGTAGCTTCTTTTGAAGGTTGGCTGCCATTATATTTGCTGGTGAGAGAAATATGTTCTAATCACAAAGAAAAATTCTGGCCAGGTTGAATAAGCAACAACAGACTAGAGTCACACAGGTTGGTTTAACACTTTGCCCTAAACCATAGTTTGCCTCAACTGATTGACCAAACCATTGTTTGAGTTTATTTTTATTTTTTATTTTTTTGCCAAGCCAGCAACTATGTTTGACAAGCCACACTCTGATTGCACTGATATCATACAGTGTTCAAAACCAAACATAGCAATATGTGAGTTACATCAAACTAAATGGTTTCTTCATCAATGAAAAAGACTGCATGTATAAGCTGGCTAATAAACGTTCCAGATTATGAATAAAAATGAAAATGAAAAGGTCCAAGGATACATAGGAAGGAAAAAAGCAGTCCAAGTCATGAAGCTTTATTTTTTAACTGAGGAGAGAATGTCAGAAAAAAAATGTGGCCTGAGGAAAAATCCAGGCACCAGTCCTGTGTGAATATCAGCATCCTACAGTTTTATGGACATCTTAGAACCAATTCACATTTTTGCCTATTGGGCTGTACTTATGAATGAGTGCATTTACGGCCACTGCCTTTGTGAAGGCTACAGTGCTTTTCCTGATGTTAGGCACTGGCATGAAAGCGGGAGTTCCACCACTGTATCTGATGAGTCACGATTTCCATGACATTCATCTCTTTATGTACAGTTCATCCTACTCAGCCGCCCTGGAAGAGCATGGAACGATGTCCCTAAATGCTCTTGTGTGTGACTTCTTTCCATTACCTGCTTTGGATTTATTACTAAAACATTTTATGGCTGGGCAAAGATGGGGAGGGATGTCCACATTTCAATTCCTGAAGTCTCTTCCAGGAGGTAATGATGCCTGTATCAAGAACTCAAGAATGCTCAGTCTGGCTCTTCGCCCAGAGAAAACAGAGCTTTTGCCAAAAAGTTCTGGACTGCAGAAAACTCTTAACATTGATCTAAGTCAGATTGCAATCCGAAACTTGTGAGTCTCCTATGCCAGTATCATCCTTTCTGCTAAGCACAGAAAGCTTAGGGAAGGGAAATAATATTGTTCTAAAGTTTCCTTTTCCCGGCTTGTTGCTGATTTGCCCTAAAGGTGACTAGTTACCATGAAGATAACAAGCAAGCAAGCACAGAAAATCAAACATGATTCATATATCAGTTGCATGTTAGTAACATTCATGGAGATCCATCACCTTTTAATTGCTCCACAATAACTGAATTGAGGTATTCATAGTCAAGAAGAAGAGGCTTTCTGAATATAAACTAACACGATGAACATACTGAGAATGATCATTATAAGTGGTTAGGGATGAGGGAAAAAAATTCTTGGTACTCTTTTTTAATCTAATCGTAGTCGTTTCATCAAGATACATGAGCCCGTTTTTCAAGTAACTTTGGCATCAATGTCTTTTTACCTATTTCCTTCTACCTCATCTGTAGCACCATGCTGGGGAAAAATATGGTAATACCATCTCTGACCCACCCTTCATCATGACTTCTCATATTTAATGCACTTTGGGGGTTTAAAAGTTCTACAAAATTCTGGACAACTGCAAAATTGCACCGAACAATACATAAAACGTTCTCTTGTGATCATCCACAGATCTGATAGACCTACAATACATCTTCTGGAGTAGACAATGGCAAGAGGCTAATGCTTTTGTTTCAGTGGATTGTTTCTTTTATGTGAGAGAGTCTGGAGAAGGAAGGCTACCCTTCCCAGACCTGACAATTGACTGAGCCCTTGGTTATTGCTTTCCCCAAGGAAATCTTGGTCTTGCAAATGTGACGTAGTCAGTCTGCAGCTCAGAAATCCCATGAGCGTGCAACACCAGGTCTCTCAAGAACTTCATGCAGCTCCATGGCTCTCTCTACCAGCCCACAGCTGGTAAAAAAAAATATATTCCTCAGTATTTCTAGCAGCTTTGCCCTTGCATTTTCCCTGTGGCGTTCTTCTTCCGCTGAAGCTCAAGCAGAAAATGTTGGGGCTGAATGCTGCAGCCAGGCCTTTGTTACAGCAAGCTGTTGTCAGTTCAACTGAAAGGAACTGCCTGGCAGAATACCCCATTGTGGCTTTAATAGAGGACTCATTTTTTTGCAGAATGTAGGCTGGAGGATGAAAGGGACAGGAGGGGGAGGAGGAACACTGGAAAGTTTCTGTTGGATGCTGTTCAGAAGCCTTCGCCCAGCAGGCGAAACCCTGGGTGGAAAGAAAACAGAGCAGGCGGTGGAAAGTGCTGACTCTGAAAGCAACGTTGGCATCTTCCACCAGCCAGCCAGCCAGTTGTTGGAGTCACCTGCAGCTGCAGAAGAAGTCAGGCCCAATTCCACTGGGCAGATCCTGATTTTGGCCCTTTCCAAAGCTGACATGCAGAAAATAGCTGGTTTCTGCCTTAGTAAAGACCTTTTGATTGCAGGAGAAATAAATAAAGATCTGTCTGTTATGTCTCTCTACACCAGACTAATGCAGCAAATGAGCTTCCTTGCTGTGGTCCTGCTAACATTCTGAAGATGTCTGGGGCCAATACTGACCTGAGATTTTTAATTTGAAGAGGCAATCATTGAGGCAATCTGTCTATGGAGATTCTCAGTCATCCCGGTCATGGTTGTCCCAAAGGTGTTTTTTTTTCCCCAAAAGGCAGCTGGACTTCTTTGTCTTCCTTGAAGACATTTTGCTTCTCATCCAAGGAGTTTCATCAGTTCTGGCCAGAAGCGAAATGTCTTCAAGGAAAAACAAAGAAAGTCCAGTTGCCTTTTGGAAAAGGCACCTTTTGAGACATTGAGGCAACCTTTTTTGACATTCAGTCTAGATTCTTGAGTCAATTCCATTTGAATCATTGAAATGTGGAGTTAGGCTTTTGAAGCAGAAATTGTTCAGAAGGGTTCATTAATCCAAAAAAGGGACTGAATTGTATGTAGTTCTCCAGTTCTTTGATTGAGTTGTTTTCCAGTCTACATAACGCATCCAGGAGCCCACCAGGTGGGTGAGCTAAGTGTTAAATAAAGCTGGTCCAAATGTAACCTGACATTTCCATTATGCAAGTGCAAGGAGTCAAGATGAGTCATAAACACAAAGCAGATCCTAGACTATCTTCATTGGCCCTGGAGTTTCAGAAGTGGCTGCTGAAAAGCTGGTTGTCCTTCGCTATCTTATCAGGTGTAGCTGTCATGTCCAAACTCCTTGAAGGAGTTGGGATATGTGTCAGGAGTCTGTTAACAAGCCAAAGGAGAGATAAACCTTGGATTCTCACGTCTAGAGATTCCCAAATGACAGACATTCTCTGACTGACTGCTCAGCCAGAATTCCTGCTCATTCTGATGGTACAAGATCACTGGTGGTCTCTGATTAGTGAGGAGAACAGAAAAATTCACATTCTTCTCTCAATGCCTTGATTAATCTTAGGACCAAATCATGACACCTATCACTTTTAACAAGAACAAACCATATACATATGCCAATACAATTAGTTTGATATGATTATTTTTATGACCTAAGGAGATTAGTGTGTCTCCTTGGACAAGTAGTTTCCCAGATAGAGAATCAATGGATCTACTAGCTCAATTTTGTCCAGATTCAGGCAAAGAATTTTTCATTAGCTTTCCTGGACATGAAGGGCCATGATTCCTAGAGGGCCAACCTAACTAAACTATATATGTCTGAACCAGAATTCCATGGGAGAAGAGAGGCTTTTGATACAGGAGGCCAACATTTTAATCCAAGGTTTCTCTTGTGGGCTGAAAAAAAAAAGACTCCAATCTAATGACCTAAAAATTAGTATATATTTATTTGGCGTGACAACATGTTGCAATTCTACTCTCCCTTTTCATTTTAATTTATTCTCAGAATATCTGGAAAGAGTTTTAAATAGGTACAGTATATTGAAGGCTAGGAAGCTGATACAGTTTTGGTCCATTTAAACAGCTAGACCAGCTTTGAATGGGAGACTTCTACTGAGTTTCAGACAGAAGCTATTCCTAGCTGGAGATGCTTGAAAGTAAATTTGGGATTTTGAATGCAAAGAAAGTATTTACTGTATCATGAGCTACCATCCCCTTCCTGACCACTATATTTTGGTCTCCAATCAAACTTAGAGAGCCAGTTTGGTCTAATAGTTAAAGCACTAGATTAGAAACCATGAGGCAGTGAGTTTTAGTCCTGCTTTAGGCATGAAAGCGCGCTGGGTGATTTTGGGCCAATCACCAGGAGAGTATGAGTTGTAGTCCCGCCTTAGGCATGAAAGTGGGCTGGGTGATTTTGGGCCAATCACCAGGAGAGTATGAGTTCTAGTCCCGCTTTAGGCATGAAAAGCAGTTGGATGACTTTGGGGCCAATCACCAGGGGAATGAGAGTACTAGTTCTAGTCCCACCCTAGGAATAAAATGGAGTGACTTTGGGCCGGTCCCTGTCTCTCAGCCCAACCCACCTCACAGGGTTATTGTTGTGGGGAAAATAGAAGGAGGATAGTGTGTTGGGTACGTTCACTCCCTTGAGTTATTTATGAAAATAATAAAGGCAGGGCATTAAACAAATAAACACATAAATAGACAAAAGCAAACATGGCATGTCTTTGCAATATTTTAATTTTGAATACAATCAGAAATAAGGCTACAGTATATAAAAACTCTCCAGAAGAATGATGTGCCAGCATCAGCAATCAAAACAAAATCTCTTCCACTCCCTATTAAGTCTTCAGTGTGGGAGAGGTTGCAGATTTTGAATTTCTTAAAAAACACAGATAACGCTACATCTCTAAGCTACCTCAGCTGAGTTTGGTTTTCTTTCCTTTCTTTTCTTTTTTCTCCTAAAAAGCACCTGCTTTTTCTCCTTTATAAAAACAAAAACAAAAACATTTTGCTTTTAAGGCATTTTTTTTTCACTTCTATAAAATATAAATTATATGAAAATACAAGTTGGAAAATAGTTGAAGAGCATAATATAACAATCTTTTCTTCTTCTCCTAAACTTATCAGCTTAAAAAAAAACAGATATAAAACAAAGACAAAAAAAAAAAGAACACAATATTTTTTTTTCAAAAAAAAATGTTCACTGAGGCAGTTAATTCCTGGAGATATTTCTGTCATAATACATATGCATACATCAAGCATAATTTACTTCAGACATCTTTGGAATGGTGACGCTAGTTCATTCCATCTATAGAGACTCCATCAGAAACAAAACTGAAGAAACCAACTGGCAGTTCTGTGGTAACTGTAATTTCTATGCTGAATTGGCTTTTTCTTTCACACCATTCTGTGGTTAAGCAGACACCCTTGTTGTTGTTGTTTTAAAAGTAAGCCAAACATGTAATATGTGAATGAGGCCCGAACCCCTTTTTTACAACAACTTTCCAATTGTCAATAACCATTAACTTTGCACCTTCTTTCCTTATCTAGTTCACAGAGCTGAGTGAAGTAGCTCTGCTAATGCAAGGAGAACACACACTTTTGAAAAAAATGATACTGCCTGTCTGTCACTGCATTGAAAGGTAGATGGCAGAAAGTTAGGTATAAACACTGATAAGGGAAGAACGCCACTGGGGCTGCCAGGCAGCATGGCTGACGCTCCATTGCCCTTTCGAGATCCCTGAGAATATATCTGTTGTGAACACTGGACAGATTGAATCAGATTCAAAATGTTGGGAAGATCACCAGCTTTCGGTTGTAGGTGCAAAATTTCTTCCAGTCAACACTAAGTAGACCAAGCAACATGAACCAAAAGTTGAGGAAAGGTCATTTAAAATGGATGCTTGAAGAATCAATAGCTCCAAACCAAGAAGCCCAGAAGCCAATGGCAAAACCAGCTTTGCATACAAGGTAACAAAATGGAGTTGTTCATGACCTACACAGTCTAAATGGGCTTGAAGCTGATTTTTATCTTTATGAAGTTAACCAAATCTAAATTACATAATGGCCACTGCTTCTAATGGACAAAAGACAAACCCATGTAGGAAGATCTCAGTGGACAGATATCATCTCCAAGTCTGCAATCTGAGACCTTTTAACTGGAAATACTCAGCTTTCTGGAATATTTTGTGCCGTCTACTTAGGGAATGATGACTCAGCTCTAATTAGCAGCCACTAACTTTCCTGTTAACCTCTCCATCACAGGTACCAGGCAAATGACTGAGTAAAAAAAGTACAAGTTTGTTTTTTATCATTAATGAATGTTTAGAGTTTGATAGAATATAAAGCAGGTCTATTAGAAGGTTAAAAATCAACCAGTTCTAAACCACGAGGATTTCCCCAAATATACTTGAGTAGAGATGCTCTGTTTCATGTCAAAATCACAAGTGTTTGCTGATTCTTAATCCAAAAAGGTATAAACCCAACAGTATAAAAATAGGCTTATCTTCAGTTGGTCTAAAGCAGGGGTAGGCAACCTTGCTGGCTCAGGAATTCTGGGAGTTGAAATCCACGAGTCATAAAAGAGCCAAGGTTGCCTACCCCTGGTCTAAAGCAGCCTTCCTCATCAAATATGTTAAACTCCTACAAATTTATACACAGATGGAAGACACAAGTTGGAGAAAGCTACTCTGAATTAATGTCCTAAAACTTCAGTGTTACATACATCTCCCTGGTCAAATTTCCTTTGAAGTTGGCACAGTTTACTCCTGAATCAAGAAGCAAAGGATTATATTGTAGGAATACTAAGAAGTATCACTATGACCTTTGTTTCATTTTTCCTTATAAATACCTGACTGAAAAAAATAAATCAAAAGATGGGAATATATCCCCAGAAAAAAATCTTGACCATTGTATGTTTTGCTGCCATTAATATTGCTTCAACATATTTATTGTGAGTATTTAGTTTTTTTGCACAGAGCATTCCGAACTATGAAATAAACTCAACAATTCAATACCAGTAGTTAAATCTTCTAAAACAATTTTGTCCATGTAAGGTCCTGGGACCTTAATTTCTGGAACTGCAACTAACATGGCCAATAGATGGAATTCTAAAACTTAAAATTTCAGCACACCTGGATCTATCGGCCTGGAAAAGATTGCTTCTGTTACATTAGTTTTTTTTTAATGCATAATGCAAAGGACATAGTCATTTGAATAGCATGTCAAATGAATTTGCTGTTTTAAATTAACTTTAAAAAAACAACAACAATGGGAATTACCCCAAAACAGTTGGATGTCTATTTTCAGAGGCTCACAAGGATAATAACTCTGAGATACAGTGACTTCACTTACAATACAAGTTGTCTTCTACACATACACACTAATATCTTAGAGTCTGATCTTTTTCTCTTGGTTTAGGGCTAAAGCCCCCAAATACCATAGATGACAACAAGGAAATAAAAGATGTGAGGTTTTAGGAATACCATCCTTTTCCACGTCCACTAATCCTTCTTTCTCATTTTCTATTCATATCCTCATTTCACTCCACTGGAATCAAATCTTATTGAGCCCTTGGTCCTGATTTCATTTCTTTCATTGCAAGAATAACTGCTATTATCAGTATTCCTTGCTCAAAATCTTCTTTCTGTATCTTCCCAAGAAATACCAAGCTTATCTTCCTCTAAACCATACCAAGAATTTTCAGCCGGTCCTTAAGTTTATGGATGTCATCCACTGCTCACAACCTGGCTATCTACACAGACAGACTTTGGATATTTGGGCTAATCAGTACCAGAAGACTGAGAATGGTGGAATTATCAGGATTTTGGTTTTTTTTGTTTTGTTTTGAGCATTTGCAGATCTGGCTACAGCTACTGATAGTTAACCATATTCTCAACACCTTTAGCAGTTCTATATCATGCAGTTAGAGGCATAATAGAAGATAGACCTTAACATGCCATAAAAGTGATCCAAGTCCAGCGAAAAGGTATCAAGAAAAGCAAGTCTGTCACTGCTAATCTTCCTAACTCCACTTCACGTCCTCTCTACTGGAGTGAAAATACATTCAGGAATGTTGATGAGTGACAATCCTTGAAACAACTGCAAAAGCCTTTATGGTACATTCATGGCTTCAAACAGCCTCGCTTTACGATTACCTGGTTAATATAAAGAAGGGATCAGTAGAAAAACTAAAATTGATTTCATATGGAACTTTAATTAAAATTAAATTAAATACTTTGAAGACAATGGCTCTTTTGTTTGACCCTTTCTGTCACATGAAAAATAAATAAATCTTGTCGCAACTTTGGAGGTGCTCTAGGGACCACGTTCAAGGTTTGGGGGAAAATTGTGAGCCAGGTTGTACTTCACTGCTACAAAAGCTTTATCTGAAAGGGATCTAACTGCTCTTGACTGATTATGAAAAAGCTAAATAAAATCAGACCCATCCAGTACTTTGATGGGAGAACTTCTGGAACAGCCAGAGCTGTAAGCTAGTCTGAAAAGCTGAAAACACCCACACAAACACACACATCCTGGAAAAAAAAGCAAACCGCTTTTATACTGTTGCCAAGAAAACGACGTGAATTTGTTCATGAACTCACGGAGACTCAAATTAAACTCAAAACAGGCTACCTTTTTATCGTATCAGGTGGCAATGCCTTTTGAAACACATCCTGAATCTGGCCTATCAAAGACAATTCAATTAGAGGAGCGGGTCTTCCTAAAATATAGTGAATTCATTTGTTTTTCTTAACTACAGTGACAACATTCTTTGTTCTACCTGCTCTATGTCAAATTCTGCTGACACTTCAAGCAACTCAAAGTTGTCCTACTTTCAATTTTGCATGACTGAAATGATTCATTTCTATTACAGATTGGGGGGGGGGCGGAGGGTGAGTGAAGATCATATTACTGTTCTCTGGTTGCCAAAGATTGGCTCTCCACATTTGTTTTTTGCAGAGTATTTCACACATTGTATTTCATCGTGTACAACACAAATGTTTAAATGTTGACCTAAAAACTGTGAGGCTGATAACAGCCATTGGTCTCACTCAAGCACGGGGACAGATGTACTCAGGGGAGTGACGACTTAGGATCCAGACCTCTAGAAAAATAAGGTTCTTTTCCCTTGATTTCAGTTTTTGTAAAGCCTTTTCAATTGCTTTACAAATGAGTCAATAAATGAGTCACATTTTTAAATCAGCAGATGATTTGAGATAGGGCAGAAAGAGGATGTATATAAGTTCATAGAATATCTTATTATTCTATACTCCCCCCACACCTTAAAATATATCCTAATAGACAGTGAAAAAAGGAAAAGAAATTAACCCATTGAACTTCAACCTGCCCCCCTCTTGAAAGATATTAAAAACAAACAAACAGCAAAAACTAGCAGGAAAAGGTCATCTGTTAATAGCATCTTTTCAAAGATTTTAAAAATGCTGTCTTAAAATCTGTTTTTTTTTCTTTTTTGCGACAGTAGATATTTAGGACTCAGGTATTTAAGGGGCTAACAATCAGCTTTTGAATTCTCATACAATTTTTCTTTCCTTGTATCCGAATCAGGATGATGGAACTGAAGAGTCAGAACCCACCTAACACCAACCAAGCCTGTTTATTTTTGGATAAAGCATGGAGAAAAATTAGCATATATATTGTAACTTGGGATCGTGCTTGGTGGCCCTGATTTATTTTAAACCCATTCAATGAAAATAAAGGTATCTGCCAAATTAGAGAAGACCCTTAACATATATTGATATTCCCTACCTAATCTTAATTCTTATCCTTATGAATGTAGACACATTGATCAGAAGTCAGAAGCCCATATAATTTGATCCGCCTATATTATCTAAAAAGAGCTTTTGAATACCTAGAGATTACTGAATCTTTTCTTATAAAATACTCCATTGCAGATTGTTACAGAATGCGATTGATTCCAATCTGATTCCCATTGTAAATCTGACCCAATTCAGTGATTCAGCTTGATTCAGAAAAATCAACCTGAATGGGATTTTCCAGCTCAGTCTGAAAACCGATTCAGCGATTTGGTCCTATTACAAGGCACTATCCATAATAAAGCATTCATAGCACCTGATACCTGTGAAAAGAAGCAGAAACAAGCAGAAACAGATGGAAAATTGAGTTGTGCCCACAACAAAAGAATCAACCATCCTACGATTCAACAATGGAATAATTGTCGAAAGAAAGCTATGTTAGTTTATGGTGGGCAAAAATCAGACCGACTGGATAGCATCTTTCTAGATGGACACAATAAGAAGCATAAACCTTTGAGAGCTAAACCTTTGAATAAAATCTATTAGTCTGAATAGATGCTTCCAGATTCTGATCAGTGGAACAAGACTCTTCTTTAAAGTATCCTAGATAAGCATGTACTCGTAACATGTAGAGGAAAATCTAAATAAAATCTCAGGAATGAAAATGACAAGATTGAAAATGCACAAGCAGAGGCACAGAGCTATTGACATAAGAGAATAAAGTGCAGGAAATCTAGCATTCAAGCAAAACACCCATTCATCTAGAGTTCCCCATTTCTGTTGGTCCATCCCATCTGCCCATTTCTAGTGGAGTTCTATATAGAGAGAGACATATTTTGTTTTTCCACAATGGTGATAAAAATCCACAGCTGGCAAAACAAACAAACACATGATTTTTGCAATACTGAAACCATTTTAGAGCTTAAGACTATTTTAAAAAATACTGGCACAAAATTTAATAAAATACCATTTCTTTTAAACATTTTCTTTTTCTTTTTTAAAAAAAAGGAGGATTCTTTTTGGTCCCCCCTGAAAAACAGAAGAACAGAGACCTGTTTTATGAAATGCAAAATTATCTGAGATCACAGTACTTTGTTATTCAGATATATTTTTTCCTGTAAAACAGGATAGTTTGCCACTTACGACTGTTCTCCATCAGTTAAAGACAGACTGTCTTACAAACACACCGATTGTCAGTTTTTAAGACCGGGAAGAAAGGGGATGATATGAATTCATTAAATAGATGGAACAAAATGGTTGTCCTTTTCCTGACTTCTAAGATCCCAGCTGCAAATACAACTCCAAAAAGAATTGGAGGTGGAATTGGAATTGGAAACTTTGTTCTTCCTCCTCCCAGCCAATCTATGTCACAGTTTCATTCAAAAGCTTAAAATCCTACCCCTTCTTAAGTACAACCAATGAAAAATTATGCTTTTTCTTTTCTTTTTTTTTTCTTTTTTAAAGGAAAATAAAGATTGGGGGTAAGGAAGAAATAAAAGTCCTTATGTTCTGCAGATTGTTCGATTTTGGTAAAATGGATCCATTCACTCATCAGCATCCGGCTTCACATCCAGCATGGCATGGAGCTCTTCAGGTGTGTACCCCAACAAACTTTGCAGATCACATACGAAACGATACACATAGCGTTTCCCTGCAGTCTTGTGGATGATGTTCTTGTCGTAGTAGTAACGCAATCCACGGCTCAGCTTCTCATAGTTCATTTTTGGCTTGTTTTTCCGCTTGCCCCATCTCCTTGCCACCTGCAGAATGGGAACCCCATAAAATTTAGTTCACAAAATTGTCAAGCGCTGGGGTAATCAGGAAATTCAGGCAGTTCACATGAGTATAAAGATTTATTGCAAGCTTAAGCTCTCTACAGTAATCTGAACTACTAGCAGTGAAGCGAAATGTGCGGGAGTTAAGAATAAAAAGGAATTCAAGGTGTGCTAGATTTAGATTTCTTGTGGGCGCATCGGGATTCATGACTAATGACACATTTGACCCATCTCTTGGGCTCAGCCTGGTCAACTCCTACAGAAATTCCTTAATAAAAAGAACTTGACACCAGAAAAATTAGTCAGAATGTGTAAAGCAATTTCAAGTTTATGTTGGAAATGTGGGCAACACAAAGGGCCATTTTAATATGCCTTGCAGAAAAGGCAGAACATTTTGGGTTCAAATACAGACAATGATAAAATAAATTTTAAAGACTAAGTTTTAGCTCAAAGCAGAACTTTGCTTATCGGGATTAATGGACAGATAACTAGAAAAGAGCCACCGATGATTATTTTGTGATGAGACTATTATATGTTCAGAAATGGAAAGACTCTGATATACCCACAACGGAGGAATGGTTGGTGAAGATAGAACCAGCAGAGATGGCAAAATTAACTTGTTTGCATAGAGAAAGCTCAACTATTACATTTATCAAGGATTGGAAACCCTTTATGGACTTTTTGCTGAAAAAAGGGAGCAAAAATGAACTTGTGATTTATGGGTTTGATGATTAGAAATGGTAGCTTATGGAAAAATGAAATTACAGTGGTATCCCAGTACTTGACTGCTTCAAAAGTCTCAAATTTACTACTCAATGAAATTGGACATGAAAATGTTGTCCCAGTACTTGGCCTTTGTTTAGTACTTGACGCGCTGCTATAGGAAGAGTGGGACGGGGAATGGACAGGAAACCAGCCATGCTGGGAAGGTCACTGCAAAAGGAGAGGGACAGCCACAGAGGGCAGACAGGAAATCAGCCATGCTGGGAAGGCCACTGACATAGGCAAAAAGGACAGAAAGTTCTTCCTGGCTGAAACAAAGAGTCAAGTGATAAGTCACATGGTTTGTTTGAGACTTGTCCTTTTTACTACCCATCATATCTCCTGGAACCAATTAATGCAGAATACTAAGGTACCACTGTATGTAACCTTAGAGGGGGGGGGGGTAAAATATAAATGCATTTATAACTGCTGTCAAAAAGACTGCTTTATAAACTCACTCTCTCTCTCTCTCTCTCTCTCTCTCTCTCTCTCTCTCTCTCTCTCTCTCCCTCCCTCCCTCCCTCCCTCCCTCCTTTCCTCCTTTCCTTTCCTTTCCTTCCCACTACTTTCTTATTTTGTTTCTTTTCTAATATTTGCACTGTTTTTATCTTGTTAAAATACTTGACTCAGGACTTTCATGTGTACAGTCCAGATTAAACCCATACTTACCTCATCAGGATCAGAAAGTTTAAATTCCCAGCCATCACCTGTCCAGCTAATGAATGATTGGCAGGATTTGTCTGTCAGAAGTTCCAGCAAGAATTGCCATAACTGAATAGGTCCACTACCTAAGATGACGGAGGAAAAGGGAGAAAAACAAATAAGTAGGCTATAAATGAAACCCATAAACGCAATGTCCCCAGGAACAAATTAGAAACGATGAAACCACATTCAGGTTAGAGCTGTTTTACTGTTTATTTATTTAGCATGTATTTTACTCTCCTTCCCTGAAATCAAACTGGTGAAGTGAAGGCAAAAAGTTATTATTAAAATCCAAGAATAACACTGCAATAAATTAGAAAGAGTTAGTTTTCAAACTGGTAGGCAGAAAGGGGGGAAAAAAACATTCACACAAGGAAGATCTTGGTAAAGTTATATCTTCATTAGAAAACTAAAAGACCCGATGATAGATGCTATGGCTATGCTTATCTTCAAAAGGGTTCCTTGTGTCCAAATAAAAAGTTTCTCTGAAGCTCCTTGAAGACCTGCTTTTCTCCAAACAAGGCCCACCTTGCAAGGTGCCTTCATGACTTGGGACCAGGTTATCTGAGGGTCCATCTTCTTCTACTCCTTTCTACCTGTCCAATCTGGTCCAGCCAGATGGGTATCCTCTGGGTCCCATCAGCCAATGCATGTCAGCTGGCAAGGACAAGGAGATGCCCCTTTTTTGCCATAGCACCTCCCTCCTGAGATTAGGATGACCCAGAACCTGCTCGCCTTTCAGAAAGTCTTAAAGACCTGGCTACGTGACAACCCTGGAATCCCTAAGTGGGTGAATTTCCCAGCTTCCTGGATATGATGAAACCGACGTATTACAAATATATCTTGACTGCTGTTTGTATTTAGTTTCTTTTTTGTATCCTGCTTTAATTGTTTTCATGATTGTTCGCCATCCAGAGTCACTGGTTTGAGAGGGGTGGCTATACAAATTGAATCAATCACCCAATCAATAGCAGAACCTATTCTGACAGTTGAGGAGATTGTCCACAAATTGTCTAATGAGAACGTCCAAATTCTGACAAGTCCCCTTGTCCTAAATTGTCTCACCATTAACAACAGCTAACTTATTTTAACTGGGCTATAATGGGTTCACGAGAGATAATAATAATAATAAGTTGGGAGGGACCTTGGAGGTCATCTAGTCCAACTCCCTGCTCAAGCAGGAAACCCTATACCATTTCAGACAAATGGCTGTCCAGTTTCTTCTTAAAAACTTCCAGTGTTGGAGCATTCACCGCTTCTGGAGGCAGGTTGTTCCACTGGTTAATTGTTCTAACTGTCAGGAAGTTTCTCCTTAGTTCTAGGTTGCTTCTCTCCTTGATCAGTTTCCATCCGTTGCTTCTCATCCTGCCTTCAGGCGCTTTGGAGAATAGCTTGACTCCCTCTTCTTTGTGGCAGACCCTGAGATATTGGAAGACTGTAATCATCTTTGTTGCTCTTCTCTTATCAGCTTATCACAAGCTGTCAGGATGCTTGTGATAATATCCCCATGCTGTACATGCCTAGTGGGTTGACAGGAGGATGTCTTTCAAGTTTCTGCCTCAACAAAGGAGTTGGATCCTCCTGGAATTGCAGCTGCTGAATAGGAAAATCAATGGGATGTTTGTATGGCAGTTTAGAGCTTATGTCTTAGTTACCTAGACAGGATTTTGGCATCACTTGGCAAGGGAGGGGCCGCTCTTCCCTCCCACCTGCCAAAAGACAGCTTGACCACAACCTGACCTCCATCAGGCTCCTGCCTCCCCGTCTTGCCTGCTGCCTCTCCTGACCTTGACTTTTTGTTCCTGGCTGAGTGTTTACCAAGAAGTGATAAAAAGGAGGCAGGTATGAAAATTACTGGCCTCCTTCCAAGGCATGTTGATGCAGGAACAAACTGCACAAATCTCACTGAGTTTAAAAACAAAAAAAAAACAAACAACCAAATAAACTTGGAGCCAATTGGTGACTATTAATATAAGGAGAGGCAGCCCTGATATTGTGGGTGGACGGAACAGGAGAATTTGAACATGGGTGGAGGGAGACTAATCTCCCTATTAAATCACTTGGTGCTTTAATAGTTTCCTTCTTCTTAGGAAAAAGTCAAATTAGGCTCCAAGCAAGAAAAGTCTGGCAGGAGATACAATACATTTTTAGACTTTTTTTTTTTTTCACCTTCTTCACCTTCAGTTCTGAAGAAACTAAAATCTTGAATTTTCCTCAGTGCCATTTTGGGAGATGCTAACAAAGATACTATCGACTCCACCCTAAATAAGCAAGGGTTTACACAACAGGCTAAGAAAGAGTTTGCTAAAGAAGCCACGATGGGTTATATTTACACTGCACACTAAACCATGCTTTACGAATCATAGCAGTGGAGTTAGCAGTGCTAAATCAAAACCAAGAAATGGCTTAATATAAAACGCAAATCCAGTTGTAAGTGCGAGTGTAGACGAGTGGATTTTTTTTTCATTGTACGCAGCCCAGAGTCGCATTCTATAAAGTGGATGGCTGTATAACGATGAGTTTTAAATTAATCAATCAATAAATACACACAATTTGATTAGTTGTTGATAATAGGGAACTTGCCTTCTGAATGTTTATGATCCATTTCTTTTTCAGTCGTTCTTATAATTTTTTATACAGAAAGCCTCCCAGAATTGTTTGGAGTTGGGCAGCCTCTGCATTGTTTTAAATAAATAAATAACAACAACAATTATTCTTTTAACTGAACCTTTGACCAGCGTCACTTCCTCTCCCTAACTTCTTTTGCTCTTAGAATGAATATATTGATGTTATGTGAGCCGCAGGTAAGTTCTACAAACTAGAAAGTTCTTTATGGGCTAAAAAGTAACCTCTGTGAGTGAGATGAGCAGTCTATAAATTTGATAAATTAAAATCTGTTGACCTGTATCTTTTTTCTGATTTCCTCTTCTATGCATGCACAGTAACCTGCCTTTAGCCACTTATATGAATCATAACTGCCTATTTTGAAAAATGATCTTAACACGGAGACCTATAACTCTCTTTAAAGCTGGTTTTGGTTTGATCTGAATTGCAGTCTAATTAAGTATAGGTATTCACATATTTTGAATGAGTTTCCCATCCTGGCTCTTTAAAAAGCTGAGCTACTACTTTTGGCAGGCTCTGGGGTCCAACCCAGGCTTTAGAAGGGAAGTGCAAGATGCTAGCCTTTTCTTTAAATAGTCTTTCAGCAATACGTAGAGTAGATCTGACATTTAAAACTCTCTCTTTTATACAACAGTGGTTTCCTCTCTAGGTTGCCAGATATGATGCACTTTTTCATTATTTTTCTGCACTGTTCAGTGTCCCTGCTCAGACACGCACACAATTTTATTTAAGGTCAACTCAATCATGCCTTTTCAATTTCAGTTTCCTTCCGCCATGTTTACTGATGTTTGGTGAAGCTGCTGCCCCAAAAAGTGTGTGTGTTGCTAGCATGGAAATATTCCTAGCTCTCCTGAGCTGGAGTGCTGAAAATTTTATTTACTAAATTTACAGACATAGATAAAAAAAAAAAAAAGAATGCCGAGAAATTCACAGACATTGAGGTGGCACAACGGTATCTGGCTTTTCATTCTCCTCCATGGCTTAGTTGGAAACTATGCAGTATATTTTAACAATTAAGAAGAGGGAAAGAAATGAGAGATAGCATAGGGAGGAAAACTACATAGCCAGAAACTAAAAAAAAAATGGAGCACCTATAGAATGCAAAGAGCATCTGGCCTAATGTCAAGCAGGAAAGGCCAGGTCCACACATGAAGTTCCAATTAAACTGATTTATTGCTATTCATGTCTAAGCACAACAATCTTCTCAACTACTGGTTAGCAACTGCTTGGTAATAGATAAGGGTCAATGGAATTCAAGGGAGTTGGATGCAGGTCACTTGTGGCTATGTAGGGATTCTAGGCTGATTCCTCTTTTAACTCCACCTCCAGGTTCTGCTACTTCTTCTCCTACACCCAGAGTTTCCTTAGCTCTGGCAACATAAACAGTGCTAATTTTCTGGGGTACACCTTGCCAAGCCTAGTGGAACCAGTTTCTACATGCTCCAGCACAGTATGAAGTCAGTCTCCGAAGATCATACATCTCTATTCATTGCAGCCAAAGTTTGACAAAGCTCTCTGTTCCTTCAACTATGTGCCAGATGAACTTAGAACAGAAGCCAAACTCGGATGGGATTATTGGACTTTAAATAGGACCCCATCTGTCTCCTGCTCCAAAGAAAAGGAACTCCAAAAAAGCAAATGATGTACATAAATAGGATGACCTCACACATCCATCCAGTGGAAGAGGGAGAGAAGATAAACAACACTGCACAAACAAGAAAAAAGAATCACCCTGAGTTTTCTTTTTAAAAAAATAAGTTTTGGATTCCTCTGGTGATTTTAAGGCAAGAGGATTATCGAGCAAAATTTAGACACTGCAACACAAATGTTAGGAGTAAGATTTAAAACTGGTGTGAGATCCCATCAATGAGATGCCAGAAAATTCTTTAATCTACCTGAATTATGGCTATTTAACCTCTGCTTAAATATCTACTGTCTATCATTGAAGGTCAAATACATTCTTGTTACATTACACTTTATTTAAACAAGTCCAACTGAAGTTGAAATGTATTAAGGATTTTCATTGTTTATTGGCCAGACTAAACAGAGATGGTATCCAAGGTCTGTAAAGACCTCTCCCCTTGATTAATTTTTGTGGAGTCTGCAATGTACTTGATAACTCAAAAGTGTCTTTGTTAAGCTTTATTTAGACATACGGATTCTATATATTATGAAACAGAGAAATCATCTGATGTTGGCATTCTGGGCACAAATAACAATCTGCCTTTTGTGGTGTAACCTTTTGAAATTCAACCAAAAAAGACTCTTCTCAGCCCAAACAGAATCCACCAAGCCTGTTCAGTTTGGGAATGGCTTGCAAGAAGTCAACCCTTCCGCTCATCATAAGGAAGAGGAAGAATGTCCCAGATTTCTTTCCCCAGTGTCTGCTGACCTTTGTACTATAGAAAGAGAGTGGCCTAAGAATAGAGGCAGTCAGAGGTGGCTCACATGCTAAACGCAATTCACAATGAATGTCCTTGTCTCGCCGTCATTGTGGTGAAGGAAAGTCTTCAAGAACAGCCAATGGGGGATTGTTACACAAATTAGGAATCCTCTAGCATCACCATGAAAATATGATACATCCAGTGGATTGTGAAGTGGTGACTACACTGGGAACCCTGTTTGAGGAAAGTCCCTTTGGAAAGTGAATATATAATCAGCGGTACATTTGCGAGTTTGGTCTCAGAAGATTCTGCTGGCTGTGAGCATGACCCTATTTTGTTCCTGGCAAACCAGTAGCCTTGTGAGGACTTTCTGGGAAAGTCTTGTTATAATTTTCTTAGATTTCTGATGTCACTTGATGGCAACTTTCTCCAACTTGTCATCTCCAGATGTGTTAGCCAAAAGAGGCAGATTGCTTGGGAATTCCAGAATTGAGCCCAAAACATCTGTATTTCTTTGTTCGGGCATTAAGTGAACAAATTAAGTCAATGTAAAACTGTAGTTCCCTGTATAAATTTTTCTTAGAAGTTACATCTTTGACTAAAAGAAGAACATGCCTTGCATCTACTGCCTTCTATTACAATGTTGGTGCATTGAGCCGTGGACTCAAGCTGAGTGCTAGGAAAACCTCCTTAAAGATTAAAGCAGTTCAACCGTGGAACCAATAAGTAAAGGAGCTAATAACCTCCCCTTCACTGCATACGTTCAGGCAGAGATAGGACAGCCATCTATTAGAGATTCTTTATCCTGGGCCCAAGAGATTAGAGTCAATGATCTCAGCATACAGCATAAGCATCCCTTTGCTGTATGATGTCATGAATGTAGTAATCCCATTGGCTTTTGAGAAAAGGCAGTCATCTGCAGGGTTTACCATACAAAAACTAATGAAATCCTATATTCTGTTATTTTCTATTCATAAGTCCTTCACAGTCAGAAGGAGGAGGAGGAGGAGGAGGAGGAGGAGGAGGAGGGGGAGGAGGAGGAGGGAGAGGAGGAGGAGGAGGAGGAGGAAAGCTCAACTAGAACACTAACAGCTTCTAAGTCTATTGACTGTTTCTACACTTATTGTGCAGCCACTGTACTTTAGAGAAAGATTTGTTAAATTGCATGCTTATGTTTTTACTTAGCTGTAACATGTCCTAGTGCTCCTAAAAGTGGTCATTTGAAAAGCAGAGGGGTTTTTTAATTGTTGTTGCTGTTGTTGTTTTTTTAAATGAGAAAACAGCATTTTTCTATAGAACGAGGCTTGTGGTTCCTATGTGACAAAATGCTAAGGAAGAGTATTGCACATGAAACTGTCAGCAAAAGGGAGATGAACTAGGGGATCTGAAGCAACTATGCAGAAACATGAGTCAGTAAATGATTAGCCTACCCAAACATATCTACCTGTTAATAATTTATGGCCCATCAGCCACTGTCTGGAAAGAAAAAAACTCCTTTTATAAATGAGCCAAAGCTGATGTAGCCATCAGAAATTCCTTCTCTTCCCAAGTGAGTGGGCTGTTTGCAGATAAATGCCCCTCTGAAATTTCCCATTCATACTCTGAAATTAACTTGGCTTTAAGAAAATCCTACGGCAATCTCATTTTGAGTGGGGGGGGGAAGGAGTGTGAAGTAATGTCTGGAGAGTACATCTTAAGGATCTCCTAGCTCAACACATATATGTATGCTCAACAGGAGAAGTCTTCCTTGCAACCTTCTAGAAAATTACTCCAAACTGGACAGAATGAGAGAGAGAGAAGGGCACACCCCTCCCTTGGGATTTAATTATAGTCGTTATGAAAGTGAGGAAAAGCAAAGGGTTGTGAAATAAAAAGACGACACTGAAAATGAATACCATTACGTTGTTACACATTTGTCTCTGAAATGGTTTTTCTGAAAAATCGCAACACTGGCCAACCATGAATGCTAACAGCTAATTTTATTCTCATTTGCAAATGTCTAGCAGGTGTCACTAGAGTAACTCAACCAAAACAAGGATCCACTTTTTGGACTTCTCCAACAGCCTAAAAACACTCTCATATTAGAACTTTTAAGAAGTACAATAGGCATGTGCAAAATGTATCAGTCCAAAGCTTTTGATTTCCCTCTGGATTACATCATTCTGGATTAGTTGGTGGTTCCCCAAAGTACAATCCAAACCAAAACTGGCTTGTGATATTCCAGATATAACTTCCAGATTAGGTTGGTCTCTGTCAGAGCAGGTCTACCCGTTTGATCTAATCTGCACAACATACAAAGCCAACGTGTATTTATTTGCTTTTGGTTCAATGTGTTGCGTTTACCTAGCCTCTGTATTTGCTCAATCATTTTTTGCAGTTTAATACATTGTTTGAGCCCAGCCATTGTGGTTCACTCCATAAATCTTGGCTGCATAGTTGACCAACCCAGGCCTTACATCTGGCAAGGATTCACACATATGGCAGAGATGGTCACTGCTGTTTACAGCCTCCTGAATACTATGTTGCAGTTGGGATGAATTGTGAATTTGTTGTACGTATGAGTTTGGCAATTTGATCAATCAGTAATCATGCTTGAGGGGAAAGGGGAAATCCAGAAATGTAGTATTTGAGAATGGGAATATCTGCTGATAGCAGTGAATTTTCATTACTTCTTTCTCTAAGCTGTAAGAATTGTTTATCCTTTGCAAACTGCCTGATAATATACAAGATAGCTCAGAAAGAAGAGGTCTGGGAGTCTGTAAGAGATCTGTATTGCCATCTTCCTGAAATATTTTTTGATTGTAATTATGCTGCTATTATTATTGTTGTTGTTGTTGTCAATCTACAAGTTGGAAAAACCTAGTTTGACCCAACAGGAATCTGATTTTGATTTTGGTTGTGCCTTCCATAATAGTTGAGTTTACACATTGTGCTATGTCATGCCTTGTTTAACCATAATTTGAGTAACCTCAATTGACTGGCTTCAAGAAAGACTTAAACCATTATTTAACATTATCTAACATTTTCATATGCAGTGGTTAATTTCACACAACTACCGCCTATAGAATCCAGGATCTTTCTTACTGTCTTGCACACCTCTAGAACACATCACTTTTATATTAACTTGGGATTTCCTGCTATTCCATCCTATTTAGGTGGCATTGAATAAACAACTATGGGAAAACATCTGCTTCTATAGATGGACTAGAACTAATTTAACAAAATACAGATGTGTGAGAAAGGGGATGTTTCAAAGTCTGTCCAAACCACCAACATATATGCCTGATTAAGAAGATCTGCCAGATGAACTTTTACAAACTTTTGATCAGCTCTAGTAATAAATATATGGGTGTGTGGAGTAAGTTAGGGTGGGGAGTACTACAACACTTCTGAGCAGCCCTGTCAATTTGCCAAAATCGGTTAAGATGTGGAGCATAGATAGCGGAGCTTGTGCCTTTATTGCCAACTTGAGAAAATATCAAAAGCCAAATTGGGTGTCTACCAAAAGCATTACCTTCTCAGCAAAGCTGTTATCATCAGTGGGTTGTGTCTGACTGGTGATCATGAACCGCACAAATAATCTTGCTGTCAGTGAAACTATCAACAAAGTAAAATCTACAAGACTGTTGATCTGTTCTTCAGTTTACTGCAGAGATAAACACAATGCCATCTTAATTTCCCATAAAACGGAGGGCTTTCAATGATTAAATCAGTATTTCTGAAGATCATTACGTATAACCAACGTCTGTTTGGCCATTTTACAACATTTCTATGAGAGAAGCTGGCATTATAATATTCATTTCCATGTTACAGTGAAAAAATATGAGAGAATTAAAGATAAAAACACCACTTAGCTAAGGTCACCTCATGAGCTGATAGGCAAAGTGAACCCAAGAACTCTTAGCTTACAGATATCCCTTTTGGTGAACTCTTGTCACCCTTTCATCCTTATGGTTTTCCAGGAGTCACAGCCACTGCTGCCTTCTTGTTTTCCACAATACTAACAATCTAATAATTATAACAATTTCTGAACAGGAAGCAAAAGCAACAATAATATGATCCACAGAAGACCATCAAGTGGGAACTAGTATAGCTTGGAGATCATCAAACCAAGAATTGGAATTCTATCGGCAGGACATTGTATTTTGTTATTTTCTCTAGTTCTTTCTCTATTGTCCTGCTGTCTACAGGTACCACAATATCCACTATCCAGACTTTTTGGTCTTTTTTTATCAACAATTGTTAATTCAGGGGGTGCTTGCCTAGAAACACAAATGGAACTGTGGCAAAGAAAGCAAAGATAGTACCAATAGCAACACGGGCACCTTGGGTTGAATCCCAAAGCAACTGGAGCACCACTTGAACACTATCAGCATTGACAAAATCACCATCAGTCAGTTGCAAAAGGCAGCTTTACTTGAAACAGCTTACATCCTGCAACAATACTTTCCACAATATCAAACATCTGCCTATCCCAGTTCCTTGGGAAGAACTCGATAGATGGTAATGCCAAATCCAGTCTAAAAAATTATTTATTATGGTTAATTGCACAATCAGCCAGTTATTTAGACTGGATTTGGACTTGAGTGGCATATTTCAACTGCAGTCACAGTAACTGCCAAGAAATGACACTGTCCATGTAACTCTGAGCTACTGTTTCTCTAAGAACTCCCAACAACATAAATCTAGGAAACAAGTGAATGAAATGATTTACACCAAGGGAATGTGAACCTGCATCCTTGCATTATCCCGACATCTGAAGAAGCTCAATGGAGTTCTTCTATTCATTTCATATCTACCCCACAATCATGGCTAAATGGAGCCGCTCTCCACTCAACCTCAATCAACACCCTACTTTCAGTTCTTCACCTACACTTACTACTTCTACAACCCACAGATACAGTTCATAGCGCAGAACTAAAATGACTAACCACTTCCTCTTGCATATAGCTCCTAAAATTATCTTCCATCTTCCCCAGAGGCACCACATACATGCACGCACACTCACAAAGAATTATCAGCCCTATTAAAAAAAAACCTCTGCAAATTGAAAGAATTACATTCAGGTGTGGCCTTAAATGCAGCTCCAACTGTCTCACCACTGCTGTTAAAGTGCAACCTTGAAAGAGATAAGTTGTAATGGTTAATTGTTGGGGTGTATGGCCCTTGCATGGCATATATTTCAAGCTCCAGTTAACGGTAGCCAATCTTAATAGGTTTGTAGGCATCTCTAATGGGGATGTGTGTAAAAATCCTTTAATACTAGGAATATGCAGAAAGTCAGAAAGTATAAAAGCTAGATTAGACCGTGGGTGACTGCAAATCTGTGGTTGTGTGTTGTGAGAATCTAGTCATTGTCGTAGCATATTTATGAACCAAGCTATCACAATAAATCATAAAAGGGTGTTATTTACTTGGGCTTAACATATTTATGTAGATACACCCAATATATCTGTTAACCTAGATTCAGGGAGGTATTATTTTTACTGTTGTTCATCCTGCCAATGAGAATGACACACGCGTCATGGTTGTATAACACACCAAACCTGGTGAACAATTTAGCCGACTGGTTTGTAGAATGAGCTGAATTATAAATGAACCAAAAGAACTGAGATTGTAGAACATGCTGGATTTCCCCTCACTTCCAAAGAAATACTAAACCAAAAATTTTAAGGAACCACACTTAGCTTATTGCACAAATGCAACCGCCAGATCCTTGACTGACCTAACTGAGCATGTTGTGTGAGTGAACATAGCCATTGAGGAACTGCTTTGATCAGCCACATTTCTCCAGCATCTTACCTGTGTATCCGGCCAGGGCAGCAGCAGGAATGACAGGTTTGTCCTTGTTCATGTCAGTTCGGTCTCGTACATAGTCCTTGAAAGTGCCTTTGGGCTTGTGGTTGGGCAGAGGAACAGGATAGTCCTCCGAATCAAAGCTATCGTAGGAAGGGACACGCTGGAGACTCTGGAAGGATGACTGGCTGCTCCAGGACTGGGCCAGGCGGTCACAACTGTCGTAACTCTCGACACTCTCAAAAGAATCTTGGCCCCCAAGTTTACCTGCAAGGCAAGAAGAAAATGAAGGTCATCCCCAACCAGTGATTGAGATACCTCCATAAATTGGAGGAGGAGAAAGAAGGCCCAGGCTACAAATAACATTTGACTGCCTAACTACCTTAGACTTCCAGATCCTCTCCAGCGTCGACTTCAATATCATGTTTTAATGGGATAGAAAAGAAAAGTCACTCTAAAATATGGCAAGCAATCATTTTAACCATCCTTAATGAAATATTGTTTTAGCTTTGTTCATCTGCTGTCCCAACTGCATCGTTTCCTTCTTTTTTTGCAGCACAGCCATGAGCCTGTCCCTCATGGCCCTTTTATGACTTGTGGACTTCAACTCCCAGTATGCCTGGCTGAAGAATTCTGGAAGTTGGAGACCCCTGCTCCAGAGCTTAATGTAGTTCTCAAGACAAAAAGAAGCTGCCCCATATTTCTGCAACTCCACCATGAAGGCGTTTGTTGAAGCATTACTGCTGAAACGGAGCCAGACATGATTATCTTCAGGTATAGATCTGCCCTGGAGGGCTGTTGGCATGATGGGGTAGAAGGGCACTGTGCCATCTTGGGTTGTGTCCAAAACAGGTGTGTAAGGGAGAGGCCTAAGCTGAATGAAATGAGGATGGATCTTATATTGTGTCCATCTGACATTTGCATCTCTTGGTGTAAATGATATCACTTAATCTTTTAAAGAATTGATAACAGGGCCGTTATGTATTCAAGATGGACAGTGAATAATATTTATATGTTACTTATATGTAAGGGTGTATAGTATACTATACTATACTATAGTATAGCATCGTCAGGGTTCAATGACTAGCATTGAACCCTGACGATGTCGGTAGCTTCCGACGAAAGCTTGGTGATTGGTGATTGCTGATTGTATTAAACTTTTTTAGTTTATAATATTCCTGGTGCTCATGTTTTATTGGTTTTTTCAGAAGTATACTACGTTGTATATAGTATGTTTTAAATGTGTGTTATGTATGTGTACACTTTGGGAGGAAGCAACTAAATTTCATTTGTAATGTGTGCCATTGTGCCCAGAGGAAAAAAATGACAATAAAGGTTATCTAATCTAATCTAATCTTTGTGGAGTCAAGGTTCACAGGGATCTATACCTCTCACTGCTTGAACACTGTCTCCATACTTTGAACAACCTTTTCCCTGAAATATACTTTCTTCCTATTCAGTTAAGGATATTGCTAAACCCGAGACAGGGACAGAGTTCTTTTTCAGTGGATCCTAAGGAGGGAAATAGTCCAGAACTACAGCTCTGGAGTTATGGTGGAATGTAGTCTCAATTCCAGAGGACAGAGACATCAAGTTTAAATAGTTTGGTTGGGAGAAAGAGGGTCAAGTCTACTCCTCCCTAGAAGTTCTCAGAGTACAGCTCTAACGATGCAAGTAGTTTGCTTTAATTGGGGAGGATTTCTGCGTATAGGTGAGGAACAATACAGGAAACTTCTTAGAAGTAATTTTGTGTATCTTTTTTGTTTTTTGGAGCTTGTCAGGAGCAGAGTCTTATAAGCACGGCAGAGATTATAAACAGAAAGTAGTTCAAGCTCAGATTCAATCTCTAGTTCGATCTCCAGTTTCTCCATTTAACAGCAACATGTTGCAAGGAGAAGGAATGACGTCTTCATACAGATTAGTGAGTTAGATGGAGAAACCACCTGACCTGCTTGAAACCACCAAGCATACAGATTACCACTTGTGCTGCCTATCACGAAACTTCTCCAAATGTGATAAGTATCGTCTTTTAGACTCTGGCTTCCAGATTCAGGGGTTTGTGTGTTTTTATATATATATATATAATCATGCATTCATTTAAACACTTTCAGATTTCAGCTGCATATGCAGAGCCCTCTATTACAAACAAGAAAAGACTGTGCATTATTTCTTCTTCTTCTTCTTCTTCTTCTTCTTCTTCTTCTTCTTCTTCTTCTTCTTCTTCTTCTTCTTCTTCTTCTTCTTCTTCTTCTTCTTCTTCTTCTTCTTCTTCTTCTTCTTCTTCTTCCTCTTCTTCTTCCTCTTCTTCTTCTTCCTCCTCCTCCTCCTCCTCCTCCTCCTCCTCCTCCTCATGACCAATAGATGTTACCTCAATCCTGGCAAGTATGAGGGTTGTTTATTCTTGGCTTCTTAGAGATACTGGCCAGAAGTCCAATATGTCAACTCAGGCAACTCTGCCCAGATTGATCACTCTTATTTCAGCTAAAAATCTGAATTCCTACCAAAGCACACAGGTTGAAAAGTGAACAAATAAAACAAAACAAATAAGATCTGACACTGCTTTCTCTGGAATTCCACTCTATGGCTATTGCTCAACCATTTCAGATTTACTGACAACCTTAACAGCGTAGTAGGATCATCTGAGTTCATTAATTACCAAAACCAGTCTGAAAACAGCTGCTTGGATTGTGCAAGACAGAGGGGAAAAAATCATTGGCAGAGATGGTGGCAAGTAAAGCCCACAGAATAAGCCTCAGAGGTGAAAAGAAGTCTTTGAACTGGCGTATTTGCCCTGTTTTGATTTGACCTCCATATCCTCTACAGTATGTACCTCCCTATCCACCTATCCTCAAAATATATCGAGTAAGAATTTCGATAATGGCAGGAATCACTTGCTTGACATAAGCACAGAGAGTCTCTAAAGTCTAGAATTTAGAAGGTGTATGATGCCTTTCTCATGTAGCATTTTTAGAACACTCAAAAGCAAATCCGTGGCTTAAGAAAACAAACAACTCTTCAACAATTCTATTGGTAGAATTTCTAGTTGAAAAATCTTGCATAGCACAACTTAGGAAAAAGTGTCCATCAGTCAAAGGAGATATATCACCTTGCCAAAATAGTGCTATTTATTTATTCATAAACCTCCAGAGTGATCCCAAAGGAGGGATAAATTTGTTAAACAAACAAACAAATCACGTTATTTATTTAGTCGGTTGATGTGCTGTAGGGAGCTGTATCCTGTTGACCTTGGCTGATCTCAAAAGAGCTCAGAAAGGTCAGTTAGACCAGGATAATACTTGGATGGGAAAACATGAAAAGGGTGTTGGCTACATTGGAAAAATTAAAAAAATAAATCCTAGAAGGCAAACCACTTCCAAATAGTTGCCAAGAAAAGTAGATGGATGTTTCCAGACATCTTTCCATTTTTAAACATTGCGTGATATGTGAGCTTAGCTACTGTGGCTTGATCACAGTGTGATCTCAACTAACTGTAACATATTCCAAAAACCTTGGTTAAACCATAGCTTTAAGTCAGGGGTCTTCAAACTTGGCCCTTTTATGACTTGTGGACTTCAACTCCCAGAATTCCTCAGCCAGCATGCCTGGCTGAGGAATTCTGGGAGTTGAAGTCCACAAGTCATAAAAGGACCAGGTTTGAAGACCCCTGCTTTAAGTGACATAAAATCTCAACCAGTATTGTGACTGGACACCAGTAGCTGAGCTGTGATTTGTTCATTGGTTTGTTGTGGTTTTTTTTGCTAAAAAAAAAAAAAAGCACAAAAGGCTGGGTTGGTAACCTATTATGGAAAAAAATAAAATCATCTCAACCCCACTGTAAAGTGTAGGCAGGGGTGTCTGGGAATCAGAACTGGGACAAAGAACAATGTCAAATCCAATTTATTATTGAATAAGAAAAGCTGTCATAGGTCTGGGGTATATATTAAAGGTATGATGGGGGTGAGAATGGATTTATAGGTATGTACATGTTTGAAACCAAAGTCATTCATCCCTATCTGCAATAGTTTCCTCATTTGAGTCAGAAGTTACAACAGATATGTTCCCCCCTGAATTTTGACATAATATAGTCCACCTTGTCAGGGTGGCTACTATGACTGTTGCAATAAATTTTTTCAATAGCCTTTGCCAGTTCCAGATTCCTCAAGATATCTTGGACTATGACTTCCAGAGTCAGTAGTTGGGGAATACTAGGTTAGAACACTTCTCCAGTATACCATATTTTAGAAAAAGTTACCAGCAATAACAATAGTAGTAGCACTTAAACATATATACCTCCCTGTAATGCTTTACAGCACTCTTTGGGTGGTTTACAGTGTCAACATCTTGCCCCCAACAATCTGGGTCCTCATTTTATCGACCTTGGAAAGATGGAAGTCTGAATCAATCTTGAGCTCCATCAGGCTTGAACTCTGGACTGTGGGCAGAGTTAGCCGGCAATACTGCATTCTAACCACTGAGCCACCAGGGCTCATTAAAGGCTCACCAGCACAATGCAACCATGAACTCTATCTGAAGAAGTTGTTGGCAATACCAAGAATGGAACAGATGGCCTAAATAAAGAGGCCTTTATTATCTATTAGTCTACACTACCTCGGCTGGCACGCCCCATGCACATGTTATCCGGTGTTACGACTTCCTGTTTGATTGTGAAGTAGTCTGTTGGCAAGGAGTCCATCTGCACTGGGTCGCGAAGAATGACTGATGGGTACTCATTCTCGTATTTGAGAGACAGGAGCTCCTCGGAGCTGATTGGATGGAGAGTCTGGTAGGACTCTGTGATGAAGCTGGGCTCAGAAAACTCTGATGGAGGCACACACTGGGCATGCTCAATGCCATAACCTACAAAGAGAAAAATGGCGTGAAGTGATGATCCAGGTTTTTAGGGACCTGCAGAAGGACACAAGTAAAGAGAGAGAGAGAGAGAGAGAGAGAGAGAGAGAGAGGGAGGGAGGGAGGGAGGGAGGGAGGGAGGGAAAGAAAGAAAGAAAGAAAGAAAGAAAGAAAGAAAGAAAGAAAGAAAGAAAGAAAGAAAGAAAGAAAGAAAGAAAGAAGAGGAATTGGACTTACTAATGAAGTAGTCGGATGTATAGCGAGATTCTGGATAGGCAGTATTTATTCCATTTGCTGGATATGGCTTGATCTCTTCTATATGAAATAAATGAAAGGGGATATCTCAATTATTCACCAACAATACAACTGGTGTGTATTTGTGTGTGCGTGTGTGTAATTTTCCTGAGTGCCAAACATTATGCAATTTTCTTATGTTTCTTTAGAAGAGCCTGTTAAGAAACTGTGACTGATGCAAAGTAATCACACACCATGGTGATGAGTATGTCAAACAGGCACATGGAGAAAATTTATGGAAACACTATTGAACATAGAAAGTGATAGTTACCAAGAAAATGCAAGATGTGAACCATAAAGGCATGAATCACTGTGGAGTCCATTGGTGTGCATGTAAGCATGGCTTTCCATGACATGAACATCTGCATTAAAATTTGTATACAATTTCCAAGACTTTACCTATGTGGCATCTGTTGTTTTAAACAGCTTGAAGGTCCTGACTGCAATAAGGATAGCAGACTGGTGCAATCAATATAGTTTGAGCCCAGTTCCCATAATCACCAACCATATATATGCCAAGCTGGCTAATGAGAGTTAAACACGAGAATTGTCCTCCTTAAGTTCTATTAAACAAATGTTGATACAGTTACATGCCTTACAGTTGTGTAATAGGATTTTCCCTCCATTTTTATCAGACTAAGAAAGCTGTTTGTGGCTGGCAGCTACATCTTCTGAGTAAGCCCCTTGGCACGGTCTAGTCATGTTGCAAAATGACTGAATATTTTTCATTGATTTTGGTTTAATTTGACTATTGTTCCAAACTGTGAATAAGGAAAGCATCATGCTCCAATGCAAGGAAATCAAGTCATTATTCATCTGTTTGTTAACAAATTTCACGGAGGGAAAACCGTCGTCTGCCAATTTGATGAGTTCCCTTTCTATCCCCTTACCTAAATCGTTTATGAAGATATTGAAGAGAACTAAGACAGAACCTTGGGATACCCCGCTGCTTACTTCCCTCCGTGTAATTTGTTAGCCAACCAACAGAATAACAAAATTCTGTTATTCGGCAGGAGGATCTTGAGAAATTGGGGGTGGGATCTAGAAAAGGATCTCAGTGGTCTAGATGGCCCATGAGCTCCTGTGCTCAATATCAGCTTGACTAAGCCAGATTGTACTGAGCAGCGTGTCCTAGTGCCATAACTTCAAAAACTTTTGCAGAAGCAAACACAAAGAACTGCATGGTCAAAGTAATCAAGATGGCCAGGGTCAAATGTTCTGCTCTGTCCTGATTACTTTTACGAGCAGCCTTCTGACACGCTTAGCTATTTCAAAACATTTCAGTCAGAGGTGACTCACCTACCACAGGCTGTCTAACAGAGACAGAAAAGGCATCAGGCAAGGACATATATTCTGACATATATGTCAGAATACTCAAAATGTATTCCTTTCCCTTCCCCATGCCCTAAAATAAACTCTTGTTCCTCAGAGTCAGCAGTGTCCTCTCGCTGACTACAAAGCTGGTGCCCTCTCTAGAACCATAACCTGGCTTATTCCCTTCCCTGTGTTTATCTATCTGGGGTTTGGCAGATCTGTCCAGGAGGAGGTGGGTTCCCTGGTGGGTCAAAACTACTCAGTACATATGAGACTATAGGACTGAAAGATGACTATGAAGGAGGAAGGACTTCTTTTAACCTTAGCACCTTTGTGAAAATTTACCCAACAGTCATGCTTTATACCTGGGGTATCCAACCTTAGCAACTTTAAGCATGGCTGGCTGGGGAATTCTGGGAGTCCACAAGTCTTAAAGTTGCCAAGGTTGGACACCTCTGCTTTAGACAATCTTCATCTCACTAGTCATAGATAATAGCTATCAGATGCATGATAACTTCCCCTTTCTAGTTTTGCAAATAGAAGTAGAAAGTGAAAACTGTTTTTCAACCTCTGTATATAACTTAGCTATTGGAAAGGTACCTAGCAAATCCTCAATTTTCTGGATCTCAGTAAATGGACTTTGCATACAACAGACCAAATTCCATTACAGTTTATGTAAGGACACATTTACACAAATGATTTAACTTGCATTATTTCCCTAATGTCATTATGCAAAATTCGGTTAGTTGCATAATGATACAGATAATGCATTGCCATAGTGATGCACTGTTCAATTTCTCAGATTACGGGGAATAATCAACATGGTCTTCCTCCAAATAATCCATTAAAACAAGGTTTCACTGCATATGTTTCCAGATCCTTATTTAGCAAAATGATTCCTTGTTTTCTAGAACTCAATCTTAATCAGCTTTTGCCAATATCTCCAGCTTAAAAACAATTGGCTAATTTGAGTGTTGTTTTCATGTTATTTCCTAGACTGTTGTTCAATTCTAAGGAGATGCCACCCCCACTAACTCCCATGCAAGTAAACAAATAAAAACATGTATCAAAGCCACAACATGCATTACCTAGTATTTAGCAATAGCAATAGCAATTAGACTTATATATTGCTTCATAGGGCTTTACTGCCCTCTCTAAGCAGTTTACAAAGTCATCATCTTGCCTCCAACAATCTGGGTCCTCATTTTACCGAAGGATGGAAGGCTGAGTCAACCCTGAGCCGGTCAGGATCGAACTCCTGGTAGTGGGCAGAATTAGTCTGCAATACTGCATTCTAACCACTGTGCCAACAGGGCTCTTTCATATGTAGATGAGGCTCATTGCCAACTATTCAGGGCAGTCTGTAAAACTACTATATCCTGACTCCTGTCTCAGCACATTTTTTAACTTAAATTTTAAGTTAATTTTTAAGCCACCCAAACATAGAGAAGCACCTTAGATTGAGTTAAGCTCTTGCTCCCATCAAGATGAAGGACTGCAAGATTTTCAAGCATGCTGGGCCCACCCTTCCCAGAGAAAATTGTGCAATGATGAAAGCTGAATTGGGATTCAACTGAATTGATATTTAAGCTTCATCAAACCAAATATGATTCCTTAGACATGTTCATGTGGTGGCCACATCTGAAGAGGTTCTGAATACAATGCACTGAAGCTCTTGGGGGAGGTTGACATGCTATTTGGGGACATCTGTTAATGTACTCCATTTCTGATTAGTATTCTCTATATTCATTGATTCTTAAAGCATTTCAATCTAAAGAATTTTTCCCAGCCCACCAAAAGTTACTTGGGATTTTGGGAAAACCAAGTCCTTAAACTCTAGATTCCTAGTATACCATATGCATTAGGCGTGCCATGGTGATGCCAGTTTGCTCAGCACAACAAAACACGTGAAAACTGAAATCTGCATGCATCTTGTTCTGTTACTCAACTCTCATATTGTGTGGTCGCTACACTGTAAAAAAAGATGTTGAGACTCTGGAAAGAGTGCAGAGGAGAGCAACAAAGGTGATCAGGGGACTGGGGGCTAAAACATACAAAGAACGGTTACTGGAATTGGGTATTTAATGAAGAGAAGGACTAGGAGTGACATGATAGCAGTCTTCCAATATCTCAGGGGCTGCCACATAGAAGAGGGAATCAAACTATCCTCCAAAGCACCTGAAGGCAAGAAAAGAAGCAACAACAGATGGAAACTAACCAGAGAGAGAAGCAATCTGGAACTATTTGCCTCCAGAAGCTGCACCTATGTGCCAACAACGAAGGAGAGGAGAAGCTGCCCATCTTACATCCAAGCATGTTTACCTTCAGAAAGCCACAAAAGGTGGAAACATCTTCTACCTTTTTAGTGGATTTCATGGAACAGACAAAACTGTCCCAACCCACTGTTTCCTCCCAAAATGGAATAATAAGCACCTGTCTCTACCTATTACAGAAGCCTCCAAAATGGTTTGCAAACATCTTAGTGGTACCCTCTATTTACAGTTGGTTTCACCTTATTATTCAAGACTGAATGCCACTCTGTTACCTTTTAAAGCTTATCCAGGGTAGTCCAAAAATAGCTGATGCTTTCCCATTATTTTTGGAAAAAGGAGGTGCCAGAAACACAGCTTTGCCCTTATAAACTGTGTGCAGCTCAACAGTTAAAACCCCTAATTTATAAAGGCCTTTATATGAACTTGGTTCACTGGCATATTTTGCAGGTATTTGGCAAGGAACCGGATGCTGGTAAACTATACGCATACTGGAAAATCCCACCCATTAAAGCACAGCACAGACACACTTCCTATCAGTGGCTACAGTGCTGTTCTCCTTGTTTGTACAGTAACTCCTCCTTTTAATAGCTTACGCACATTGACGGAAAAGCTACTGAAAAGATTTTGTGCAGGAATAGTCAGCTACAGATAGGAGAAAGGTATAATTTCACCACAGAACTTGGGTCTGAAATATGTAAACTAAATTAGCAATCTGATAAGCCCCTGTGGCATTGTGCAGTCTTGCAGAGTTGAACTCCAGCCTTTCTCAACCTCAGCAACATTAAGATGAGTGGACTTCAAGTTCCAGAATCCCCCTCCCCCGCAGCCAACATGGGAATGCCCTAGGGAGGCGATGAGAGATATCTCTCTGGGATTCGATGGCACTCTAGAATCCATAGATCTTGTGTTAAATCAACTCATAATGTAGACTGTGGTTGTCCAACTTCTTGGCTTGCCTGGGCTGCACTGAATGAAGAGGAATTGTCTTGGGCCACATATAAAATATATAATATAGTTAATGTATATAAGTAATAAAAATATAGAAAACTAAAGAAAGAATGTTATCTCGTAGGCCACGTTACTAGCTGTCCAGGGCCACATGTGGTCCATGAGTTGCAAGTTGGACACATCTTATGTAGACAGTTCCTAAACAAATACAATCTCTCTTAAGGCAATTTCCTATGTTCCCCCAAAATAGATAAAGATAACACTCCCTTTAAAAATGTGTGGGTAAGGGCAAGCTGCTTTGTAACTAAACTTTGCCAAATGTATTCACTAGAAGATGCTGCATATTTATATCTCTGAGGAACAACTAAACCTGATAAAGTGATGCAGAACCAGGAACATTGATTCTGCAGTGGGATATTCAGGAACTCTCACGAACTTGTGCAGTCTTCCAATAAAGTCCTGATCAAGGCGAGTGAGGTCTTTATTGATGGTCGTCATATATTACCTTTCTGCAACATCTCCAGATGTTCCCAAAGAATGTCTCCTACAAAGTCTGGTGCTAATTCAAGGAAGCAGTCCTTCCCTAGAGCACACAGGGTAGCTCCATTCATGCAGAACTTCTGGAAGTCCACATCCTTCAGACTGAACTCATTCATGGCCCACATAATCCAGTCCCGTACATGAGTTTCTGTCCACTGGTGAGGATCTGCATGAGGAAACCACAGATAAAAAGAGGTAGTGGGTGGATGGTATGTTCTATGCGGTTTACAGCATTCTATTGGAGAAGACCTCTGCAAGACCTCTGCTAGACTGAATTATTGGCCCTTGAACCTCTCCCAGCGAAAAATCATACTGAATTCTCTCCACTGTTGATAATCCAGTGAGAAGTAAGCTTTTCCCAATATGCCAGCAGACTTGGCAGAGACCTCTTCTGGTTTGGTAAGAGATCTCCAGCAGTTTTTATCCAAGCTGGCTAGAAACTGGATATTATTCAGAAGTTCTTTGGATGGTCAGATATTGTAAGCCATCACCAGGACATATTAATTGCAATTTTGCCCAGTCTACAGGTAGCCCTTGACTTATGACTAGTTGATTCTCAACTGTTTGAAGTTACAACAGACCTCCCCGGCGGTATTTACAACCCAGTTCCAAAGTTACGATTGCTGCTCCCCCTGAAGTCACAGGACCACACGTTAGGCACTTGGCAACCAGCTCACGTTTACTGCCATTTGCAGTGCCCCACAGTTGCCTTACTGTGTTTTGTGATGGTTTTGCTGAAAACCAGTATTTCCATCGAATTTTTGGCAAGATCAGCCCATTGGATTACTTAACAACCAGGGTGTTTGCTTAATGACCGTGGTGGTCATTCTGCAAGCACGGTGGTTGCTTAACCACCACTGCAAAGAGGTTTGTAAAATTGGGTTAGTCACATGGGTGACCTAAAGGATGAGAAGTTACCACCATGATGGGCAGACTCCATTATGGTTGAACGTTGAGGACTACAGTATCAAATACGATTCCTTTCTTAATAATATACCAACCACCCTTTAAAAATATAGTAATATATAAGAAAAAGGCTGTCAGTTGTTTCCACCATCAAGTTGAATGTCACTTAGTTAAGTATCAGAAAAAAGGAAGTATGAATCTCAAAGTTGTGGAAGGCTACGGAGACAACCTCTGAGGAACTCTATGCCCTGGGAGCTACAATATATCCATAAATGATACAACTGCTACCCTTCTGTTCCAAATGCTGTGCAGTGTTCAAATTGCTTTCTATATACTAAATGAAAACTGAATTACATAGGAGGGACTCTAAAATACATTCCACCAACCCATTCAACTTGCACCTGTTTTGAAACCACACACTCTTGTAGCAGGTTTGCACAAGTCAGCCCTTGTGACTTACCTTTGGGTATTCCCAGTCGTTGCTGCTCTTTTGTGAAACCACTGAACGTGGCTTTTAATGCCTGAGACATCATTTCTTTGCTGCTTGGGGTTAACAAAGGCACATCTGCACATTCCATATCTAAAAGACAGAGATGAGACACAGGAACATCAGTGGATACAAGAGGTATGAATGGTGGAAGGATCAAGGAACTGAAGTCGTAGCATCGATTTCAATAGGCCCAACATCTTTTTCCTGGCTAGAATACTACTCAAAGGGCAAATCTAAGTTGACTAGAAGATAATATTCCATGAACAGCCAATGGAAGTGGACTGTATGAGGCCATTTTTGAGTTGTTGCCCTTTGGTTTTGATTTTGTAAAGATATATAGAATTGAAGAGTAGGCATTAAGTCTCCCTTGGTCAAGTGCCAAAATCAAGAAAGACATGTTGGGATTCTTCTAAACAGTTTTCTTTATGGTCTCTTACCTATAGACAGAAATCTTGCCAAACTAAAACAGTCCACTTGCACAATAAAAGATATACTCTGGGAACTATGATAATTATGGTAAGGCAAACTCCACTTATCTCAGTAAGCTCACCCAAAATGTGTATGGCTACACATTTTTATGGCAATGAAATCCTCATTTAAAGTAAGGGGGTGGGATGAGGACGGAGAGCGTCACCTAGATAGGATGGTTTCTTTTCTATCCATGTTTATGGTATTTTGTTTGATAGTCTACTAAGATACACAGTTTTGCTTGTTATCTTTCTGCAGAACTCAAGAACACCGTTTTTGGTGGGATATTTAGGAGCAAACGCAATGGGAACTATAGCCAAGCTATTGGAGAATGAGCAACAGATTCCAAACACTGTTTAAAAATGTCGTTGGGATATTTAGAGGATTTTATTAGCAAAGCTCTGGAGAAATAAACACACTGCTGAGCCAACTCTGCCATCCATCTTCTGCTCAGAGATAACACCAAGAGAAAGTGTCCTGCACACTCTCCCCCCCCCCTACTTTTAAGCAGCTTGTTGGGTTTTAATGATGGGCTTAGCATGCTTGGTGGGTAACAAAAACGACCACCCACCAACAGCTCAATCACCTTTGCAGCCTGGTCAGAGGGCAGCTGCGTTGCTCTCTGGCTATGGGAGAGTGACTCAGGCACAGCTTGGAGAGATGGGAGAAGCCAATCCTGAGACTTGTTTTGCTGTTGACCAACTTCAAATACAAAAAGAAGCACATGTGCACAGCAGACCTTGAGAAACACACCAGGAAACAGGCCCGCAGCGCAATGCGCTTCACATTCCCTTAAACCAGGGGTTCCCAACCGGGGGTGCGAGACAATATTCCAGAGGGTGCAAAGACTTGGGTTTTCAAAATTATTGTGTATATGCATAATTCATTGGCATTATTTCGAACTTTTGTAAGGGGTACGAGAATATATCAGAAGCATTCTAGGGGTGTGGGGTATAGAAAAGGTTGGGAGCCACTGCCTTAAACCAAGGCCCATTGGTTACTCTTCATAAAGCATGCACATGGATTGTAACACTGACAAATCATGACGGTGAAGGTTCGTTCTCCGAGCTTGTAGGTTGGTTTCCAAACGTTTCATTACCAGGCTAGGTAGCATCTTCAGTGGAGTTTAGGGAATGATAGTGTCAGTGTTCTTCTGTTGATAAGGGCTTCAGGTTGTTTTCCTCATGTTTCCTTTCTTAAGTAGAATTCTAATTTTACCTCCATCTGGTTGGGCAAGGGGTTCTCTCTCTGAAAAACAGTTTGCAATAGTGGCAAATATCCGTAGCGCAGGTGGAGGATGAGGGCGAAGGTTCGTTTTCCGAGCTTGTGGATTGGTTTCCAAATGTTTTGTTACCAGGCTGGGTAACATCTTCAGCAGAGTTTAGGAGATGTCAATATCAGTGTTCTTCTGTTTATAAACCTTCACCCTCATCCCATACCCGAGCTAAAGATATTCGCCACTACTGCAAACTGACAAATAATATTTGATGAATTTGGCTGGGTTAACATGAGATACGCAAGCATAAATGCTGTGGTTCATGCATACTACTAAACATTAAGCCATAGTTTACAAACCACCAATGGTTGGCTTTACATAAAATAGCCTGCTTCGTACATAGTGCTAAGACATGATATTTAATTTGTTCAATACTGCAAATTTTGTTTGGTGCACACAGTTGTGGAGTAACTTCCTGACTGGCTGGATTTACACTTGATGCTACGTTATGGCTTAACTGGGGTTTTGTGAATAAACCATAATTGACTGGGTTTACATCAATCTAAACCATCCAAACCACATTTTGGCTTAGCATAGTGTTTGGACCAGGGATAAAAAAAGTATGCTATTATACTACAAAGGACATTGAATATCTATACTGTGAATTCAATATAAAATTTCAGTCTTCCTAATTATTCCTACATCTCTTTCCTTGATATCTGTTGTAAAGTTTCTGATTCAATGTGACATTGTCTCACATAAAGAAAAGACTATATGTTTTCCTGAAATAATTTTGTTAGATATTTTGCTAACATTTATAAACAGGTTGCCGCTGCTAAGAGTTTCTCTTTACTTTCAGGTTTTTAATTACGCTCTTCTCAAATATTTTCTCCAAGTTTATTTCAGCTCAAGTGCTAGGAAGCATTTTTTACATTTCCTTTGCCCAATTAGCATCTATTAAAAGAAATAAAGTCATTCTTGCCAAATGTTGTTCCCAGATTTAATTTCTAAAATGAGATCTGCCTTTCTGAACATCTATCAATCAATTAAGATGAGAATTTGCAAACCAAGTAGAAATAAGGGTAGGTGACTTCAACCCTATGTTTAATTACAATTACTTCCAAGTAAACATGTCTTGGATTCAGTTGCATAATTGGTTCTTCAAGTCAACATGTAACAGCATACAATGCCTTATAGCATAAACTTAACTATGCTGACTCAGAAATAAACTTTATTTCAATGGAATTTACTTCTAAATATATTTTGGACTGCAGCCGTAAAGAGGCAGGACTGATGTCTTTCTTTAAACTTGTGTGGATAGATGGATAAATGATAGGTAGGTAGGTAGGTAGGTAGGTAGGTAGGTAGGTAGGTAGGTAGGTAGACAGACAGACAGACAGACAGACAGACAGACAGACAGACAGATATATAGATAAATGAAAGTATTGTTCATTTAAAATTGATACTTGTTTTGTTCAAGATGACAAGAGCTTTTAGCATCCAGTCCTGATCCAAGTTCAGTAACACATGAATTGCTCTCTCTTTAGCAAGATTCCAGCACCAGGTCTCCCTGAACAGATACTACTCCAAACCCAGCATGCAGTCCAAACAGCTCAAGTTTCATTCATGATCAACAAAACACAGCTAGTAGTATAATGTTATTTTGCAATATGGAGAACAAGCACAAATAACCCCACAGATGTTGACCTCAAAAGAGAAAACTAAGGCTTAACTGAAGAAACACAGCTAACTATTTCCAGGCTACATTTTACAGAATTACCAGAGTTTAATATACATTTAGTACAGGCTGATATTATATAGCAGACATCAAATGCCACCTTAAATAATTAACATAATAATCAAATAGTTATCTCATTACATGAAATCATGCTTTGGATAAAATAAAAGTGGTTGGATTAACATAATGCAATAATAACATAATATACCAGGGCTTCAAAGTATATATCAATTAGTGTCGTAAGACATAGCTTATTCACCTATGTTAATAAGTCAATCAAACTGTACTTTTAAAGCCCTGTTGATTAGAATCACACAATATATTAAACCCAAACCAAAATATACCTTACAATTTAATATAAGATATGAGCGCATATTCAATAGATCTGGGTCATCTTTTGAAGACCATAAACCCAAAAAGCTTCAAAGATTTATTTTCTCAAACAGAATATTGATTCTCCTTTTTTTGCCAACTTAATATGCTTATGTGTAAGAATTTCATGCTAGGTACCTTGAACGAGGCAGGGACCCTGCTGTTCTCCATATAGTAGTTTGGCAAGTTCAAAACTCACTCAACAATAAATTCCAACATTGTTTATGACTGGGCATTCCTCATATCTGTTCCATTTTCACTATGATTGCTAAGTTGCTGTTCCCTTGTGGAGGACCAAATTTTCATCACCACTACTTTACAACAGCATTCAAACCCAAATCATGGCAATTTAAGCAGCATTTAAAGCTCGTTTATACATGCGACAATAATAAGTGGAGACATTCCTCTCCATCTTGCTTTATATAAACTTCAAGTCCCAATTCTAGTTGTTCCTCCTGAAAAATCCCTTCTGCCCTTCTTCCTCTATAGTACCTTACACAGTAGCAAAGCCAAAATTGATGTCCGGCTAGGGCTGGTCACAACAGACGTTGGCTGACCTGGGCACCTCTTCCTGTCTGAAGACCTGATGGATAACCACTGAGGTCAGGGATCAAGCTCCCTATTGACTTCAAGAGAAGCGAAATGTCACTCTTACCAACACTTCACTCCCTGTAGCCATATCTACTAACTCTTAAGCCATCAGAAAAAGACACCTGATAGTATGGAAGACTAAGGCAAAGAACTCTATGGCTAGATTCACATATCAGGTTAAGCCATAAAATGGTTTGCTTGGTTTGGGCTTTCCATGTTGTATGAACCCATGTATGAACCCATCAGTTATTAATATTATAGGGATGGCTGAAGTCCACACATCTGAAAATGACTAAGGCTGGGAAACACTGTCCTAGAGAGAAGTTAGGTTAGCTTAGATCAGTTGCACATGAGACTAGCAAAGAATGCATTTGATCGTAAAGACTGGCATGCTGGCAGCGGAATTCTGGAAGTCCCAGAAGTCCACAAGTCTTAGAGTTGGCAAGGTTGAACACTCCTGACCTTGAGGGTCCCCCATCATCTGTATCCTTCCATGAAGGAGATGGGCTGATTCAAAATGAGAGAGAGAGAAAGAGAGGGAGGGAGGGAGGTGGAGAGGGAGAGGGAGAGGGAGGGAGAGAGAGGGGGGGAGATCTTGTGTGGGGATTTACCACAATGAAAGCCTCCAACCAGAAGCATATTGCCTCACCTCACCTTGGGAAAATATTGTCCAGGTGAAAAATATTATCCATGTTAAGATCTGGGGGGGGGGGTAGGGATGAAGATGGTAAGGAGGGAGAAAGGACATTTGAGTAAATGAACCGAGCTGAGCCCCCCCCCCCCCAATTCCATTTATTTAGGCAGGATTCACTGAAATTTGTCTGCACTTTTGAACTGTTTTCACAAAGGCCTAACTCTCACTCCCACGCAGGAAACAAGAGCCAATATGGGCCTGTTTCAATTAGGGCTCTCTCAGCATTCACACAGTTAGGAGAGGGAGGTGGGAGTAAGGGAGGTGGAGGAGCATCCAGATGTTCATTTAAAAAAAAAAGAAATGGGTACATTTATATACACCCCCTCACACAGAATATCAAGGATTGCCTTTGCAACGTTTAAATGTCCCCCGTTGAAGCTTGCTAACTTTCCCTACTAGATCCACTTCTGTGCACCTTGGGTGGCAACTTAAATACACACAACAGAAGACTTTTTTCTGTCACCATGTGCAGCATTCATAGAATCATAATCATATGGTTGGAAGGGATCTTGGAGGTCTTCTAGTCCAACCCTGTGCCCAAGGCAGGAGTCATTATTCCTTCCCGGACAAATAGTTGCCCAATCTTTTCTTGGAAACCTCCAGTGATGGAGCATATACCCAGACAACATTGCAATCTTTTTCAATCACAAACAGATTTAATTGTGCCCAACAATTGAAACAAATAGAGCTGGAAGGGACCTTGGAGGTCTTCTTGTCCAGCCCCCTGCTCAAGCAGAAGGTCCTGTACCATCTCAGTCAGATGATTGTCCAGTCTCTTTTTAAAAACTTCCAGCGATGGAGTGCCCATGATTTCTGGTGGCAAGCTGTTCCACTGGTTGATTGTCCTCACTGTCAGGAAGCTTCTCCTTAATTCCAGGTTGCTTCTCTCTTTGACCAGTTTCCAACCATTGTTTCTCGTCCTTCCCTCTGGTGCTCAGGTGAACAACCTGACCCCCCTCTTCCTTGTGGCAGCCCCTCAGATACTGGAATACTGCTATCATGTCTCCCCCTATTTCTTCTTTTCTTTAGACTAGCCAAACCCAAGTTCCGCAGCCGTTCTTCGTACATTTTGGTCTCCAGGCCTTTGATCATCTTAGTTGCTCTTCTCTGAATTTGGGTTACTCAAAATACAAACCACCCCACTGTTTCAACCAAGTGTTATTTTCTTTATGAACCTGTATTTCCACTGTATTTCATTCAGTGTTCAAAACAATCCTGTGGTTAAGCTGAAAAGGAGAAGGGGTATCTAAAGCTATTCACAAGTAGCTTCATTGTAGCACATTGGGTTGTCTAAGCTATTGCTTCTTTCAGCAAGGTGTGATAAATAATCCACAAGTGTCTGGGTTTGCATAGTACACCAGCCATGCATCCTGGTTTACAAACCACATTGGGTGGTTCTCCACAAAATGCTAAACCAGAACAACGTGCTTTATGGCTTAATGTAAGATCTAATAACTGACAGTTGTACTACTAACTCCCATGAATGTCCTCGTACATTTGGTGTTCCTATTGTAGCCATGATGTTCTTCTAAAAATATGAGTATTTCATGCATTTAGAAATCCATCATTATGGAAAACAGCAAAGAGAAGGTCATTTTTCACCTGGGCTGCAGAGGGGAACTTTGGGGATGAATTCATGTATTTGTTCCAGAGCTACAAAAACATTTATTATTTAGCAACAGCAAATCAAGTGATTAATCTGGGCAATGTTTCACTTTCAAATTCCATGGCGTTTAGAAGCAAGTTGAATATAGCTACTTCCATAAGGATTACTGTTCAGTGATTTAATTTCAACTAATCTGATCTGAAGATTTAATGTCAATGGGCAACTAACTCAACAGAAGTATTGTCAAGCCTGCATGTTCCTATTAGCATCTTTCACCTGGGTGTCAATTGAAAAAAATTAAGCCAATACCTTATTATCGATATGATACAACACTGTGGGAAAGAAAATACAGAAGAAGGATAGTATCACACATGATTAAACATTTTGCTATAACCATGACCATATAACAAGAAAAATAGGGGGGGGGGAAACTAGGCAATAACATTTCTTCAATTTTGAAATGCTTATTCTCTATACACAGGTTTTTTTTAAAAAAAAAGAATAGCATCTCTGAAGATTGGATGAATAATATTCAAGTAAACATCTTTAGGAGCTCCAAATTAATCTATTAAGGTCCAAAGCAGTTTGCATGCAAAATACATCTTTGATCTCTTCTAACAGAAGGGTGTCCTTCTACCATTTTTTTACAGCTGGCAAATGATCCAGCCTTCCCTTCCCTTAAGGCAGGGATCTTCAAACTTGGCCCTTTTATGACTTGTGGACTTCAACTCCCAGAATTCCTCAGCCAGGCACACTGGCTTAAGCAATGTGTGATTTGGTATGGGATGTGAAAGGGTATAGCTTGCTTCACTTTGTTGTTGTTAGTTGCGAAGTCATGTCCAACCCATCACGACCCCATGGACAACGTTCCTCCAGGCCTTCCTGTCCTCTACCATCTTCTGGAGTCCATTTAAGCTCACGCCTACTGCTTCAGTGACTCCATCCAGCCACCTCATTCTCTGTCGTCCCCTTCTTCTCTTGCCCTCAATCTTTCCCAGCATTAGGCCCTTCTCCAGNGAGTCCTTCCTTCTCATTAGGTGGCCAAAGTACTTGAGTTTCAACTTCAGGATCTGGCCTTCTAAAGAGCAGTCGGGGTTGATCTCCTCTAGGACTGACTGGTTTGATCGCTTTGCAGTCCAGGGGACTCGCAGGAGTCTTCTCCAGCACCATAGTTCAAAGGCCTCAATTCTTTTGCGCTCAGCCTTTTTTATGGTCCAACTTTCACAGCCATACATTGCAACTGGGAAAACCCATGATTGGAAGCCACACTGGCTGGCTTTATATCTCCAGCGTCAAAACCGAATAAATCATATGATGGTTTATTTGTCAGTGTAAACCAGGCTTTTTGCTTGATTCAGTAAACCAGGGGTAGACCCTGTCTGGTAACCCTTAGCACCATGTGCAAACCATAACTGTGGGAAGAAGGATCAGTGCTAAATATCATGGTTCTTCTTAACACTAACACAGTCAATGGCATTTGCCAAATTTACTTAAAGCCATCACTACACTTTCAAGCTGTTCTAAGGATGGGCAGCTTTTCTTGAAATTCCCGATACTTGCGTATCAAGTCATTCTTGGTATAAACTTCAAACTTCCACCATCTCCTTTCTCCACCTCCACCCAGCTTCCCATAAGATAACTTGCTCTAATCCTCACTCTAAACTTTGCCAAAGAGCTATAATCCTTCCCCAAAGAATAAACTGAAAAGGAAGAAGGAATGATCAGCTAAACTTGTCACAGATTCCAAGGGCAGACTGAAAGGAGGATAAATGTAAATAAGACTCAAGAAGGAAATAGGATACATTAGACACCAAACAATCCTTTTAGAAGACGAGGCTTTTGAACTGTAGGGCGAATATTGCCCCTCAGCAAAACCCCAGAAGTGGTTTAACTTCCATGATTCCTTTAAAAAAAAAACAAACGGGCTGAATTGTTTCACTGGGGAACTGGAGAAACCGCTGCAGGAATGGCTTCCCAGATGGTTAGACTAACAGGAAGGGTCACAGCAGCTTGGGAACTGCAGTTCTCCAACTTGTGCTGTGGTAGCCAGAAACCACCCAAAGGGTTTAGCTCTGCCAGAACACCAGTTCATCTGGCGTCAGGTCACGTGGTGGTTACAGAGAAATAGGAGAGGCCAAGCACATCACATGTCCGGAGGAGATACAAAGAAAGACCAGGTTCTTAATTAGTTATCAAGAAGCCAGCAGTGCAAAACTGGTATTAACTTATTGTAGATTTGTTCCTAATTCTTAAATTAGAACACTGTCAGAATACTGTCATATTCCCAATGCTGAAACATTCCCTTGCATATTCTTATCAACAGTAGAATGGAAGGATTGGACAAGGAAAATATAGAGGTATTGGGTAAATAAATCGTGCAGACAAACTTGGGTTTTCTTCTTTTTCCCTTCCAATTCATATTTCAGTTCAACGAGCCATTCTGAGTGTGAGACTAAGCCATAGACAAAATTACAAAGAAAGTAGGTGAGGATAATCATACAGTTTGACCCAGTCAAATGCTTTACACTAATCGGAATTTCTCTCCCATATCAATAGAGATGAGTTCACGAGTGTTAAGTTATCATGTCATTTGTTTGATCTGAGATTCAAAACAAAACGCCAGCCCTGAGCATCATTTTATTTAAAATGCCTCCAGGTACCACATAGCTCCTTGGATATCCTTACAAGTTAAAAATTCACCAGCTATATAAAGGATTAAATGAAAAGGAGAAGAGGATGGTTAAGGTTAGAGAGAATGACAAGGAAGAACCTCACCCAGTTTGTGGTTAATGAGTAGTGTGACACACTCCGCAACAACCTTCCAGGGAATAGGAAAGCTCTTCCCACTGCATTCATTTTATGAGAAGTGCCTACAACCTGCTCTCAAAATTCCTGATGGTCTCAGGGTCCAAACCCTTTACTGACTAACAAGAGAAGGCACAGAAGCCTATATTGGACCTACCCATTTTTAAATGAAGTCCTTGCTCCTCTTGCTGTAAAATTCTCAAGTCATTCATTCATTCATCCATTCTAAGAGGAAATTCCTAGCTCTGGTTTGACTGGAAGCCAAGATCTTCCCATCTCTCTTTCCTCCCTTATTTAAGCGACTGGCCTTGAGCAAAGTCCACTCCTGCCCCTTGCCAGACAGATGGAAACCACATGGTGAGCAGTAGGCTTTCTTATGCTTAGGACAAGATGACATGGATCACAGGCATTCTTTGGCCTGGACAGGCAGCAGTTACCCTCCCAGGGAAAGAATCCAGTGGTCACAACCATCGGGACTTCCCTGTCTAGAAGCCAGGAGAATGTGACCATAACCACAGTATAAGTAGGCACTGCCAGGAAGGCACATTCATATTTAACACCAGGATATTTGCTTACACATCTATACATGCAACTGCATTTATTCCAATAATGGAAAGAATCTCAGCAGAGACTAGAAAAGGGAAGGAATTGGGTGAAGACAATTCTTCCATGCCTAGGTGGACTTTTAAGCCCCTTTCATAAGTGCAGTTGCCACGCCTTCACAACAGCTCTCTGAGGACACTTCAAGCGAGATAAATTGATTGTTCCAAGGTACTCAAATAGTTTCTTAACTGAGTGGGCGTCTAAATCTGAGTTGTTCCAACCTTAATTTAAAAACACCCCTAGCAAGGAAGATTTAAGTCCAGAAATGTCAGAAGCTGATCCCCATTTGGAAATGAGCTGTCAACAATCAAGCATTTTTTGTTTGCTTACCTGGAGCTTTTGATTCAATTTTAAGGCAAATCATCCCACCTGATCTGGATGATCAATGCTTGACGGGAATTCTGAAATTCATAGTCCCTAAAGACTTGGAAAGCACCAGGTTGGGCAAAGCCCTTGTACAGACTATGTGATTCATTACTTCCAAGTCCATAGGGGAGGAGCTGGCACTTGTTTCTCTCCTGGCAAGTGAGTTAAAAGAAAAATGGATATGCAAGGAATGAGAAAGTGAAAATAAAGCAAAATTTAAAATGAAAAGGAGGGGCGGAAGTAACATGGAGAAAGCAAGAAGCATAGGAAGGTAGGAAGGAGAAGTGAAAACTACCTAAGCAGACTAAGGAAATAGAGTTAAGATTAGATGATAGATAGACAGAGAGAGAGAAAGAGAGAGAGAGAATAGATTAATATACAGAAAATGGAAAGAGATAGAGAGAATTGATGGCTAAACAGAAGATGAATGGATGGATTAAATGATGATAGATAGATAGATAGATAGATAGATAGATAGATAGATAGATAGATAGATAG
>NW_015387303.1:242496-266765 GCF_001527695.2 Protobothrops mucrosquamatus | reverse complement strand
AAAAAAAAGGGGGGGCCTTTGCCAGGATCGTAGCATTGCTGACCAAGTCAGATGCCTCTGGAATCCCACAAGGACAGCATCTGCAAATTCTGCATGAAATGAATCTATTAAGAAAGCTTAAATTCTGCAACTTTCCCATGCTGTTTAAAGCAGGCACTCCAATGTACGTTTATTTTACTGGGTTCAGACTGGCACCTACATCTCTACCATTTTGCTTATGACAAAGAGTGGGAGGGAAAGGCTTCTAAACAGCCGTTAAGCCTAATAGGGTGGCTTTATTGATTATTGATTTGATTTTTATCCCGCCTTTTTTTTACTTCATCAGTAACTCAAGGCGGTGAACATACATATTGTACTCTTTCCTTCTCCTATTTCCCCACAACAACAATCCTATGAGGTGGGTTGGGCTAAAAGAGAGCCCAAACTTTCACGCTGAGCGTGGGACTAGAACTCACAGTCTCCTGGTGATTGGCCAGTTTTTGTGCCTAAAGCAGGATTAGAACTCACAATCTTCTGGTTTCCTGGCCAACATCTTCACCACTATAACAAACTGGCTCTTCATTCTCTCGACTTTAATCTGTTTCCTACATTAGGTTCACAGACTGTAAGCCATCCAATCCTTGGCTTGAATTTAAGTAATCACACATGTATATGTGTGTGTGTGTGTGTGTGTGTGTGTGTGTGTGTGTGTGTATGTATAGATTTATATGACTGCCCAACTCATATATGCTACTCTGGGCCAAGTACAACATTAAAAAGTCAACAATATAAAACCTTAGAAATTACACACACACACACACACACACACACACACACACACACACACGCCCTCTGAGGCAATGACAAACAAAAACAAACAAACCACTTGATCAGCTCTGATTTAACCTGGTGTCTCCAGGTCCACTAACAAAACCATGTCTTTAGGATCTTCCAGAAAAATAGCCAACTTATTTCTGGGAGAATAATGTTTCAAAGAGAGGGAGCCACTGCAGAGAAGGCCCTTCTTCTAGGTCCCAACAAGTATATTTCTTTAATAGATGGGTTCTAAAACATAACCTGCCTTCCCACTCAAATGACACAGGTAACTGGGGAGAGGTAGTCAATAGCTTAGTACTTATTCATTCATTCATTCGTTCATTCATTCGTTCGTTCGTTCGTTCCTTTACTTATTCATCAGATATGTTTAGCCATCCATCTCACTCCCCCCCCAAAAAAAAGCAATTCTGGGCAGCATGCAACAATAAAACAATATAAAAACAACAGATATAAAACTCCACATTAAAAGGTAAACTTATAAACAAATTTGAACACAGCCAACCGGGACTTAATTAATAATGTATGGCTTTGTGCAGTTTGTGCATTCAATCCTATAATTTAGTTTTCTCCTTCCTAAGGGAGTGTTCTCCAACTTGGTACAGACTGCAACTGCTAGACTTCCCAGCTAGGAGAGGAATTCTGTAGATTCAATTCATCTTGAGAGAACTGGACCATATAAACGCCTGCTGAGACCAGATTTTCCCACCAAACGGCTGTGATGGTGGCTTATTCCCAGGATTTCTTTGTCTGAAACAGCAACCCACCCACTAATATTTCAACCTCCGACTTGTTTATATGATGGATGGATGAATCAGCACTTGGAATGGATAGAGAAGAAAGCTATGCAGAACTTTATCATAATGAGGGGATCTTATTCCGGTTCAACATTTAAAAGATCATGGAAACAATAGCAGGTGTCTTTGTCTGTACAGTTAAACGTCCAAAATATAAGTATGTATTAACTGACTAATGAGGCTGAGATGTCAAGAAGTGACAAGGGAAATTTGCTCATTAAACATTTGCAAATTACTTTTGTCTGCAAAGAGAACTTATAAAAGGGAAGGGAATCACGGCTCAGTCTTAAAGATCTTGCTTTGCATGAAAACACTCCCAAATCTGATTAAATTCTAAACGTGTTGAAACTTTTAAATTCTGTAACTTATGTGTACTAGGTGTACACATAAACTACTCTGTAAAGGATAATCATTTACAATTATTCTGTAAATGAGCAATCACATTGGGTGATTTACAGCAGGGGTTCCCAACCCCCAGTCCATGGACCAGTACCGGGCCACAGTATGCCAGCAACCAGTCCGCACAAACAAGCAAAGCCCCATCCGTGGGATGCAGGCAGCACACAAAACCACACACTTTCTGGTCCGTGGAAAAACCTTTGTCCACGGAACCAGTCCCTGATGCCCAAAAAGTCGGGGACTTCTGATTTACAGTGCACACTAAGTCAAAAGAAAATAGAGCCTCACTGTGATTTAATACAGTGTATGAAATCAACCAGTGTATTGCAAAAGTTTTTAGCCTGGTTTCTACTCCCTGAAAAAAATATAAGATCAGCTTGTATTATATTATCAGACTAGAGCCCAAATGAAGACAGCCTTTTCTTTCTCCAAGTGGTCAACCATATACCTTTGGGGTGGTCACAAATGGTACAGTAGTTGGTGATATGCCACCCCTGTTTGGAGACAATATGAAATCTTCAAGGCCAGTAGCTCTTAATACATCTGGCATCCATGAATTTATCTAATCCCTTTCAAAGCCAGCCAAGTTAGTGGCCATCCCTATGCTTTGTGGTCATGGATTCTACAAGTGATTCTGTACTATACAAATAACTAATTTCTAAACCTCTTTCTAATCATTCTCACTGGATAGCCAGGGGCCCTAATGCTTTGAGAACAGGCAGAAACAACTCTCTCTGTACATTTTCTCTCTGCTATGCATGGTTTTATTTTCCTTTATGATGACTCCCGTTGGCTTTCCCCCCCCTTTTTTTCCCCCAAGATAAGGTATTCCAAACATTTTAGTTTTACATAATTTCAATAGGGACATACAATAAGATTTGTACAGGAACATTACTATTTTGGCATTTTGGTTTTCAATCTCATTCCTAGCATGGAATTTGCCTTTTTCAAAATCTGCTGCACATTAAGTTACACCTTAATTGACCTACCCACTATATCTTTTTTTTTAGTTAGTTAATGACTGCTCAGCCCTGATCATTTGATTGACAATTGTCCCAATTTAGAAATCTTTACAGAGCTTCCAGAAATAGGGGTTCCTTGGTGCTCTCTGAGCTTGGTTGTTTTCTTGCAGACATTTCATTACCCAAATTAGGTAACATCATCAATGCTAATGATGTTACCTAGTTTGGGTAATGACATGTCTGCAAAAAACAACAACAACCAAGCTCAGAGAATACCAAGGAACTCTCATTTCAGCCTTGAGCTAGGAATATTCTCCTTTATTGGAAATAGAAATATTTTGGGTATTTATCATCTTGGATAACTTTGAATCATCTGTAAACTCAGCCAGTTTATAGCCTGTTTATATCAACTTCCTAAGGAGGAAGTTTCAAAGCATTCGTCCCAACCCAGATCCCACTTCTTAGTCTCCCACCTCCCTTGTTAAAAAAAAAATCCCCATTAATTTTGAGCCACACTTTTTCTGTTTCTTAACCAATTAGTAATTCATAAAATCATGATAAGGAACTTTGTCAAAGGCTCTTTGAAAATCCAAGTAAACAACATGGAGAGTGGGATTTCCATCCATGACACTCCCAAATAAAAGAAACCTCTTTAAAGGGCTGGTGAGGCAATATTCACCTTTGCCATGCTAATTTTGCTTCAGGAAGGTTTATTACTGTAGTCTCTTAAATTCTTTTGCTTATAAGGATTCCTTATCTTTCTGGACCTAATCCACATCACTATCTCTAAGAAAAGATGAAGCTGCAGCCTTTAAGAGCCATGTTCCATAATCTTCAGCAACAGAGTCTTTAGCTGTGAGATTATGCGGAGAATGTCTATGCAGATTCTCAGTTATCCAGGTCAAGGTTGTCCCAAAGGTGCTTTTTCAAAAGGCAACTGGACTTTCTTTTTCTTCAGTTCTGAAGATGTTTCTTGGGTGAGAAGCAAAATATCTTCAAGGAGAAACAAAGGAAGTTCAGTTGCCTTTTGAAAAAGCATCTTTGAGACATGATGGGGAGAACTAAAGAGCAAGACATCTGAAAGGCACCAATTTAGAGAAAATTACAGTAGGATAAGAATGCTCAGAATAAAGGCTGAAGGGACCATAGAGATCCCTCCAATCCCCTACCAAGACAGGAGTCCCTATACCAGGGGTCTTCAAACTTGGCCCTTTTATGACTTGTGGACTTCAACTCCCAGAATTCCTCAGCCAGGCATGTGTGGCTGCTCTATACCATCTCGGACAAATGGTTGTCCAAACTTTTTTTTGAAAACCTCCAGCTATAGAGCATCCACAACTCTGGGAAGCCAGCTGTTCAATTGATCAATGATTCTCACAACAGAATTTACAATATTAGAGAAGATCTTGGCTTTGCCTATACACAAATGCCTTCAGCAATGGCCAAGCTGGTCTGGAGTGAATATTCTACAACATCACCAAATCTACAATAACAGATCTTTCCTTCCTGAGCAAGGAGACGACAGCGGAGTCAATCTCAGCATTTTGTGCTGCACAGTAGACCTAAAAAAACAACAACAAGATCTTTTCTCCCCCCAAGTTTTTCAGATATAAAAATGAAACAGAATTAAAGAGTGTGAGAGACAGAAAATGTGTGTTCTCCCAAAGCATAATTCAATATTCAAATAAAGGACCATGATAAGCTTCAAAGACTGGATTCTATTTTTATCACCATAACTGAAGAAGCTGTGGGGGGAAAAAACATAAAAGGTTTCTTGGTTTTTCCCTCCATTTCCAGTTTGGATTCTGCCTGTGTCTTCATGTGAGCCAAGTATTTTAATTACTACTATTATTAGTTATTTGACATGCTTACTCCATCCGTCTTAGTAGCTGTAGACATAATTTGCCCTTCTCTTTGTCCTCACAATAAGCCTATATGATAGGCTAGTCAGAAATAAGGACCTCTCTATCCCTTGAAGTTTGCAAATTGGCTCAGATCTCATTCCTATTATCAGTCAAGGCTGGGTCATAGTCTGAATGCTAGAGCAATTCAATTTTCTGAATTCATTTGGGGGAAAGTAGTCTTGTACACGGAGAAAAATTATTCTAAATTGTTGAATGCATTTGGTTGGAGTCGTCCACTTTGATCTGAATATTCGGTCTGGAGATTTGGACAGTAATCTATAGATTTCTGTAAAAATACCTCAAAAAACTGAATCCCCAAAGCAGGTTCAAACTGAACACTTTAATCAAAGCTTTCTTCAGCCATACTATCTCTGCCACTATCCTGTAATTTGTTACATTTTCATTTCATTTGTTTAGAAACCTGGATTGTTTAGAAATGAACATGTTTCTAAAGGCTAGGATTTACTTTTATTCCGCTAATCGCTGCAAAGGCATTTTTTTTTAAAAAAAAATCAGTGTAACTTAAAGAAAACAGCTTTAATCCTCCCGTTTCTGTTTTTCATTACAATTGTTCACAGCAGGGACCACCAACCTCTAAAGCAGTTTTGATTATACACGCTACCATTCTATGTTACATCTATATTTGCATACATTTCTCTAGTTAAAAGGGGTTGCAGTGTTACTCCCTAGAGATTTGTCCAAATAAGAACTCAGATAAAGTTAGCAACTGTGATGAAATAGGATCTGATTCATCTGAGAAAAATGGGCAATCCAATCCATGCTTAGGCTAACCTACCTTATACAGGTAGACCTCAATGTATAACTGTAACAAAGCCTGCTTATTATGCTCATATGTCGCAGTGGTCATAACATGGGTTGGTCAGGTGACCAACCCAATTTTATGATCTTTTTTTGGTGGTCATTAAGTCATTAAGCGGATCAATATTTCCCAAGGATGTGATTTTGCAGAAACTGAAAATGTTGGGTTTTTGGCAAGCCCATTGTAGAGTAGAGTAGAGTAGAGTAGAGTAGAGTAGAGTAGAGTAGAGTAGAGTAGAGTAGAGTAGAGTAGAGTAGAGTAGAGTAGAGTAGAGTAGAGTAGAGTAGAACTGGAAGGGACCTTGGAGGTCTTCTAGTCCAGCCCCATGCTCAAGCAGGAGAAACTATACCGTTTCAGACAGGTGAATATCTAGTCTCTTCTTTAAAATCTCCAGTGATGGAGCACCCGCCATTTCTGGGCGTAAGCTGTTCCACTGGTTGACAGCGAGGACAATCAATCTGTGGAACAGCTTACCCCTCAGAAATTGTGGGGGTAAAATTGTAAAATGGGGTGACATGACCATGGGCTACAGACTTAAATGCAGCCATGTTTCAGAGTGTCTAAACTTCAGTCACATGACTGCAGAAGGGGCCTGACCATCAGAACCTAAAATCTGGGTCCCCTTTTTTGTGTCAGTCACAACTTTGATTGGTTGCTAAGCAACTGGTCATAAATCAAGAACTTCCTCTAGGCAGAAAATAAGTGTAAAAGGGCTATATACTGTAGGATTCAATACTCTTTTTAAACCAGAGTTCACCCAACCCACAAAGTCAGAAGCCATGATTTACAGATCCCATATATCAAGAGGCTTACATCATGCTAGGTCAAAGTCAAACAAACCACAGGTTGGTTAGATAGATAATAGATCAGAGAAGCTAAATAATAGCGATAGTGTAAATTATTACAACTGATCATATTGTCTCATAGTCCAGGAAAATAATCCTGACTTTTTCCATAAGTCAGGAAAAAGTGTGGTTTGAGAAGAACAGTTCAAATTGCATGAATTAAGAGGCTTAAACTCCAGCCCAAAGGAACACTGGTTGTCCCTCATTTGAACTGCCAACAGTTTGAAGAATGGTATGATATTAAGGAAACGTCTCTAATTAACAATAAATTGACATGCCACCCATCTCATGAACCTCACTGTTTATCTGGGACAGCATCCCGGGGGGATACAGATTTTAATTTGGTTTGCCTCTGTGAAGAATCGTGTCCACAGCCCAGCGGACAACAAAATTCCCAACTGGATATAAAACACAAAACTGAAGCTATTTGAAAAGCTACCTGAGCAGGAACTACACAATATAGACAACCATAACTGGAAAAGCAAAACTAAGGGAGAAATATGATTATGATTGATCACTTGTTGCTTGTTTGTACACTGAGAGCTTATGCACTGGAGATAAATTCCTTGCGTGTCTAATCACACTTGGCCAATAAAGAATTCTATTCTAAGGGAGAAATAACCTAAAGTAACAACAACAACCCTCTCAGACCAGAGTAAATTAACTTTCTTAATCTACTTTATTCATACCTAAACTGTTAACCATGGAGAGGAAAAATTCAGCCCAATGTGATCGTTTATCTGAAATTAAGCCTAACTAAGCTTGATGCGGTTAACTGCTTCCCTTGCCAAGTATTTGGCCCACCTGGAAAAAATCTGGGAAACAACATCATAAATATTTATTATTTAGTTCACAATATTTGGACTAAGGATGCAAGCATAGTCAAATGCCAAAGCTGGGAGAAATCATTTGATTTGCACGACAGACCAATTTAACTTGATATCTGCTCAGAGAGGATACAATAAACAAGATAAAAAATAACCAAGCAAGAATCAGCTTTGTTTAAAAAAATATAAAACAAACTAACAAAGATTAAACATGATTCTCTTTTACTAAAGAACTGATGATGGCCCCACATGTTACTAACATGCCAAAACTTCGTGTGGATATCTGCCTAGCTTTGGAGGAATCGAATGGTTGAATTTCTTAAACTAAAACATATAGTATATTTCCTATGTAGCCACACAATCTTCTACAGGTTTGCTCAGAAATAATGTCTGCAAAAATCTATGAGAATTGAATTGGAGGTTGAATTCTTCTGTCTCCAAACAAGAGCAAAACTACTAAGCATTTAATGCCTCTAAAAGGCCGCACTGCATATAACATTCATAAGTCCTGAAGCTATTGTGGTTTGTTTGTTCGTTTGTTTGTTTTAAAAAAACAGAACTAGATATTGGTCCTTTAACTAGCAATATTATTGATTATTTTATCTTGTAGGTTTTGAGTTCTGGCAAAATAGCTGGGACAATTTATTCTTCACAGGTTTTTTTTCTATTACCATTCCACTTGTTTGTTCTCAAAATGATTTTGCTAAGAATAGTGGCCTGTTTATTTTCCTCTTCCATTGGTCTTTTTTTCTTTTGTGTTACGCCTTTCAAATCAAAGATTATTCTGTTTTTTAAAAATACTTTTGGTTTTTTTTTAAAATCTGTATAGCAGGCAACAGATGCTTCAAACAAAAGGCAACAAATACTGCATTGGAAAGCTCTAGATATTACAATCATTACAGTAGTGGCCAAAATTGTGGAAACCTTTTGGGAAAAGTGTACATTTGAGGTTTGATGGTTAATAATACCACTTTTTTTGGAGTAGTACCGTAAAATTGTATATCAATGGAAAGATAATTTAATCAAGAAGGTAATGCAACAAAGTTTGTTCAATTATCTGTACTGTATTCTGTGAAAAAGTATAGCCAAATAACCAGAAAAAGGAAGCACAACTTGCTTAGGTTGATATCAGGTAGCTTTCCTTCATCTGATTGTAGCCAATGAGCATGAGTGTTTAGAGAGCCAATCAGGTGTCATCTTGTTTTGGCAATAAGCCAATCAGATCACAGTAGGATTCAGTTATTGATGTCATGTATTGAAGCTGAGAGGAGGATATTTGTCAGTGTGTTATGTGATCCCTATCAAGTTGGTTGGGGTTTTTTGTGTTCTTTCATTTAGTGAGCTTGTAAAACATAGTAAAATTAAAGTAATGGTGCAAAGAGTTGACTGGTCGCCCAGAAAGCGATGTAAAATAGTATTATTAAAAGACTAGAAGAAAAATTGGTGGAAACTTAACCAAAGGTGGCATTTCTACTGTACACTTTTCCCAAAAGGTTTCCACAATTTTGGCCTCTACTGTAGAGAGCAAATAGACAGTTTGTGACAATTGTCAATTGCTAAGAGCATCATCAAAAGGACATCCTTCCACTGAAACTGCTGGATCCAGTGGTTAAATACTCGTACACAACAGAGAGCAATATGTTCAACTTTATCTTGAATAGAATAGAGCTGGAAGGAACCTTGGAGGTCTTCTAGTCCAGCCCACCTGCTCAATGAAAGGTGCTGCTCAATTAGAAATCTTTAGGAAGAACAACTGCTCAGAGCTAACAGAAATCCTTTGCAAGTAGAAAACCTCAGATTCACTCCTGGGTATATCCAAATAAAAGTATCAGACAGAAGCTGAGAAGTTAAGATTGCCACTAAAATCTCAAGAGGTGTCCACCAGAGTAGATCATGCTGCCATAGATGGCACTCCCAGATGTTAGAATGGATCCCCTGACTCCAAAAACCCATCACGAATATCCCACTATTAGTTCTACATTTGAAAATGTGTGCCTTTAAGTCAGTTTTGACTCCTGGCGAATGCTTGGAAAAGTCATTTCGGTTTTTAATGGCCACATTTTCAAATGCAACTTGCTGGTCCCTTCTTCCTGAGTTTGAAAGACCATGCCTGGCCCAAAGTCATCCAGCTAGCTTTGTGCTTCAGATGGGTCTAGAACTCACAGCCACCTTGTTGTTAACCTGATATATTAACCGATACATCAAAGTATCTCTCCCTGCTAGTTACGTCCATGTTAAATTTAGAAAAGTTTAATACACATACACATGAATTGCAATGGGCTTAATTTACTAAGGCCCTCGACTTAGTATATCAGATCAGGGCCCCCCAACATTTTGGGCACCAGAGACCGGTTCTGTTCCATGGACAGAGGTTTTCCCGTGGACCAGCGGGGACGTGGTTTCACATGCTGCCTGCATTCCGCAAATGGGGCTTTGCTTGTTTGCGCAGACCATTTTCTGGCATCCTGTGGATCAGTGCCGGTCCACAGACCAGGGGTTGGGGACCCTTGCAACAAACCACTACAACTCTGAAATGTAGTGGAATCCAGGATAGGGAGGTCACCAGAACAGGGATTAATATATTGGCGAGCCTGCGGTGTTGCGGGAAAGAGACCCTGGCTGGCTCTTGCACAAGCCACTTGATTTGCAGAAATCACATTATCCACCCAAGTGGACCACAAGCTACAGTGGTTCAGAGCACAGAAACAGAAACTCCTGTGCATTTAACAACTTTCTTCAAGGCTTGTAGAGCAAGATGCAGGAGATAAACCACAGATTCAAATGTCTACCTGTTTTGCATGCGAAACTGCCTCTATTGTTGAAAGTTTCTTGAGTCAAGAGCAGATGTTACCCACACACAGTTCCAAAAGTTCAGTTATAAACTTTTTTTTTTAAAAAAACCCCTGTTTTTTCTTAAATGAAAGCAGATCTTCTCAAGATGTTAACAGCCACAGGAACTCAATCTCACGTCGGGTCGCTACCTTCCAATTTCAGCAGAAAAGCTGTGGCTTTAATAGAAGTAGGTTGGCTGGTGCTACCATTTCTTCCTAGCACACTTTCAAACAATCATACAATGTGAATGGATCTCAAAGGGTATCTAGACCAACCCCGACTCTTGCAGGAAATCCAAAGTCAAAGAAGGTTTATATATGAGATTACCACTGATATTAAAATGTCTATCTTTCTCCAGCCATGTAGAGCTGTCAGAGACTGTACTCATTAATCAAACTAAGTCAGACTGTTTTAACCATGATCTGTTGAATAAACCACATAAAGTGGGTTCACAGATAATTCTAAGCCATAAACCATGATTTGTAAAGCCCAATGGGTAGGCCCAGAGAATGCATTTACTCTCTGCAAGGTAGATGGCGGTTTTAAAACATTGATAAACAAATTAAGCTAAAACCAATCAAACCAGATTATGAGTAAGAAGGATAATTTTGTTCAGAAGATAACTGCCACCATATGAATCTTCACAAAATATTTTAATTATTTTCCAGCACAATCCAAGCAAAGTTCTCAACAGTTCTAGAAAACGTAGCGGTCCAAGGCGGGGTTGCAAATACAGAAACGTCCATATTTTTTTTCATTCAACTTGTAAATTCTGTACTTTGGGAAAAAATAAGGCAGATTCTTAATGATCCTGCACAAAAGTTTCTTGTTTGCAGCACTGTGTTTGAAGATCAAAAGACTGAAAATGCTTCCTTGGATAAGGATGGCCCTTTTGATAAGCAAATGGCAGATCCCCCATTCCAGGGAGATTCTCCTTGATTTGCAAATTTCCTCAAAGAGTTTGGCTGGGATTCTAGACCCCTTTCACACTGAAGGATGGAGATAGTAGATAAAGGAAAAGGTCTGACAACAATAACAATGCTGACCATTCTTGGAAAAAATGACACTTTCTGAAGCCAAATGGCTCACTGTCTTTCTTCTGTCGTCACATTGAGCCACATAAGATTAACCTGTTTTCTCTGCAAGGATCCCATGAGGAAAAGGACACCATTTACATAGCGGGTTAGAGGATCATAAACCTTGAAGTCCCAAAGGTGCTTTTTCAAAAGGCAACTGGACTTTCTTTGTTTTTTCCTTGTTTCACTTCACTTCAGAGTCAGAACTGAAGAAGCTTCTTGGATGAGAAGCGAAGCGTCTTCAAGGAAAAACAAAGTCCAGTTGCCGTTTGAAAAAGCACCTTTGGGACAACCATGACCTGGGTGATGGAGAATCTCCATAGACATAACCCTGGGAGGGTTGTTAATAATGGGATTCGTTTAGAGCAGGGGTAGGCAACTTTGGCTCTCTTATGACTCATGGACTTCAACTCCCAGAATTCCTGAGCCAGCAATGTTGAAGTCCACGAGTCATAAGAGAGCCAAGGTTGCCTACCCCTGGTTTAGAAGAAGAAAAGAAAGAAATCAGATTCTCTTTCTTTGAGACTGGCAACAGGTGGGCAGGGCCACACGTGTCATGGCCCCATCATCAGACGCATTAAAAGCCAGCAGCTTTGTTGATCTTCAAAAAAAAAAAACCAGTTTAAACCTTTTCAATTTACTTGAGCTAATGGAACATGACGATTCTTCTATTTGATAGGTTGCCGTAACTGTTGTTGCTATTTCACAACAACGCCTAGTGTTCTCCATCTAGGCCAGGGGTAGGCAACCTTGGCTCTTTTATGACTCATGGACTTCAACTCCCAGAATTCCTGAGTCAGCTATGCTGGCTATGCTGGCTCAGGAATTCTGGGAGTTGAAGTCCATGAGTCATAAGAGAGCCAAGGTTGCCTACCCCTGATCTAGGCTATGATGTCAGTCTTGCTGGAAAAGATTCTCCTGTATACAAAACTGGAGAACGAGATACTGTATTTCATTCCTAAAAATCCTGTACGGCTTTTCTTTAAAAAAAAATAAAATAAAATAACAGGAATTTCCATGGGATGCCTACTGTTCTAATTAAATAAACAGAAAGCATTGTGCACCACGGGCATAGAAAGGGGGGAGAAATACTGGGATGGCTCCTTGTGATGCTACAGTCCAACCCATTGGAAAAAAAAACAAATGTGGATCATAAATACCAGTAGTCCTTGACTTACGACCACAATTGAGCCTCAAACCTCTGCTGCTAAGTGACACATTTGTTAAGTGAATTTTGCCCCCATTTTACGACCTTTCTTGCCACAGTTGTTAAGTGAATCACTGTGGCTGTCAAGTTAGTAACAAGGCTGTTAAATAAATCTTGACTTTACTTGTCAGAAGGTCGCAAAAGGGGATCACAATGACACACACACACGGGGGATGCTGCAACTGTCATAAATACGGACCTAGCCGCTGAGCATCTAAATTTTGATCACGTGACCGACCACAGGGGGATGCTGCAAGGATTGTCGGTGTGAAAAACGGCCATAAGTTATTTTTTTCAGTGCCGTTGTTAACTGAGGAGGTGATAAGCCGCCTGGGAAAGCCAAGGGAAATCATCAAAACAATTAAAAAATGAAAATTAGAATATTTCAGACATGTGATGCGACACCCAGAAAAATACGGCGTATTCCACTTAATCCTCCAGGGAAAGATTGAAGGCAAACGAGATCCAGGCCGAAGAAGAACATCATGGCTTCAAAATCTAAGGGACTGGTTTGGACAAAACTCAGCAGCACTTTTTCGTGCGGGCTGCTGATAAAAACAGGATCGCCCACATGATCGCCAATGTCCGATAACGGATATGGCACAAGAAGAAGAAGTTGTTAACTGAATGGTCTCTAAATGAACTATTGTAAGTTGAGGACTACTTGTATCCCGAAACACATGCAAAGTACTTCTTTCAACCTTGAGTAACTTTATTGCTCCTCTGCACAGGAATAAAGAATAAGATTCCCTTCCCTAACGGATCTCAATGACCAGGCGTCCCTTTTTAGATTGGAAATGAGCCATCCATACACAATCCGTGGAATTGCTGAAAATTCACAATTTTCCGGCCCTTTTCAGGTGAGGGAGATATGGAGAGGGGAATAAAAGCGGTGCCGTGGGTTTCATTACATTTGAAAAACAAATAAGCCATTCTCCTAAAATAACCTTTCCTTTCCTTGGCTAGCAAATCAATAAATTCCCACCCTCTCTCTGTTTCTAATTGTTATCCAGAAGAATCAGAAGTTGATTATCCTACAAGATGGCAAACTCAGCCATGATTCCAGGAAAACAAGTGCAGATCTAAAAATGGAGTAACACAAACACGAGAACAGGAAAAGTCATCATGAGACCTTCGGTGGCCATTGCAGAAATTCGATTTTTCTGCTGTTTCTCCCACCCCACCCTAGATTTTATCTAGTTAACTAGCCAAGTAAATCAGAAGGAGGCTGGCTAAGCTTTACAGTCTTGGCAAGATTGGGTCTCAAACTTGGTTCTTTGCTCTTTTAATTGAATTTTTAAAAAATGTTTGTGAACATATTTTTTCTTCTTTAATGCCTTTTCCTGGGCTGAGGTCCCAAAGACAGGGTGTGCTGACTTAATGAGAGCACTAATAAGATTAGGACTTCTCTGTTCACATCTTAACATTCTGCTGTATTGCATGTCATGAGGTCACAGTGGCAATGGGTGTCTCATGTAATTGCGGTTTATTGAACAAGCTACACTTGGATGAGTTCACACATCGGGCTGCACCAAAACCAAATAATGCAACCTGTGAATCAAATCTACATTAAAAAAAACCCCAAAGTTTAAGGAATGTAAATATTCCAGATGGGTCATGAGAGTGGGCTCATCTATGAAGTCAAGCCAAATTAATTATGGCTTATTGATTAAACCATTCATGGCTCATATATTAAGCCACAAATCATACTGGGATCAGTTGGTGCAGTGGGTGACACACCAGCATTCGCCAACTTTCAAAAACAACTATTCTAGAAGGTGTCTGTCAATAGAAAGACAATACTGCCGGTACGAAGCAGCACACAGCAGATCCTGGGAAGTGTTGGACCAAGGGGGCAATTGCCCCATTCCTCGTGTGCCTTAGGACAGAAGTCCCCAACCTTTTGCGCACTAGGGACCGGTTCTGTGGAGGTAGGTTTTCCCGTGGACCAGAGAGTGCATAGTTTTGTGTGCTGCCTGCATCCTGCAGATGAGGTGTTGCTTGTTGCTGGCATTCTGCGGCCCGGTACTGGTCCACAGATCGGGGGGGTTGGGAACCCCTGCCTTAGGGAATGGCACCAAATGGCCTTTGTGACTGGCAGTTGTGGTACTAGGCCTGAAATCAAGGCCCAGGCCTTCGCTTCAGGCCCAGCCTTGGCACTGTCACCAAGCGCCACTCTTCATGGTGGCCTAGATCAAAGGCCCCCACATTTCTGGCATCAGGGATCAGTTTCAGAAGAAAATCTGGTCCCACGAACCAGATTTTGCACACAACCTAGATCCCGCATATGCGCAGATGAAGCTTTGCTCACTAGCTCACCGCTTGCACGGCCCAGTTCCTAACAGACCACAAGCAGGTACCAGTCTGTGGCCCAGGGGTTGGGGAACCCTGGCCTAGATAATGAGGGAAGATAGAGAATGGTTTCTGTTTGGTTTGTGAGGGATGTGACATGCCAGCAGAGTCAAATTAGGCATTTTCCTAATTTTTGACACACCAAGGGTTCACCCTCACCACTCTAGCTGTCACCTGAGCTGCCTAAACAAAAGGACGACACTACGGTTGGCTGTAAGTGCCACTTTCAGTGCCCAAGCTTCTCTTTTTTAACCTTCTACAGGTCAGGGAAACGCTTCTTGTGGAGGTCTTCCAAGAATGGGAAATGTAAACACCGATCTGATTTCTCCAAGACCCAAACTAGCTGTGGCATGCAAGGATGTGTATTTTTCCATCGTGGTTGTTTTTAAACTGGAATCTAATTTGGAAGTATGATTAGGGGAAAGTAAGATAAGCTCTAGAAGATCTCCCTGGCTACTTTCTACTTTAAAAAAAGAGCTGGTTCTTCTCCTATAGAGGAAACTATGGATAACAGTTGTTGTTGTTGTTTTAAAGAAAAATAATAAGGAAAAAAATCATGCCGGGCTGCGAATTTTACCAGAAAAAAAGAGAAGAAATAAAACTTACCTCCTATCTGCAGTACATACATGCTTATTTGTGGTTAAGTCAATCATTCATCACTAAATTAATTTGTCTAAGTTCACCCAACCAGCTTTGCAGGCTGCTTTCACACATTTTAAGCTAAAATATGGCTAGCCAGTTTTTAGTTCTGCAAATACAGCCAGTGAATTAACCTACCCTACGTTTGATTGATGCGTTATGCATTACCCTGCCTTTTTCAACACACCATGGATAAAATTCCTGGGGTAGCAAGAGGTATGAATATTAGCTCATGCACAATGTGGTTGGTCTGCTTTACTTCAATATATGAAATATTATGTGAAGGAGGCCATTTGAGCTCAACCATGCTTTAAGAATTATTTCATTCAACTGAAAAACTGTTGACTTGGTTTTAGCCTAGCAAAAAGAATATGAACATAAATATAAACAGTCCTTCTGCTTTGTGTATTATGATTTAGGACTTAGCCGTAAGAGACTAAGGCTGGTTAAAGAAACCATGGTCAAATTAAGCCACAACTTAGCAAAACATGTGAACTCCATCCACTCCAGGACAATTCCCAAAACTCCTGTAGGAACGTTGCAGTGGCATTTCCCATAACCTACATGATGAAAACAATAGCATATGGAAATTGGAACATTTTGCACAGAAGACAAAGCTTGTGACCCTGAGTAGAATTCTCCTCTTAAAGCAGTGTTTCTCAACCTTGACAATTTTAAGGCATGTGGACTTCAACTCCCAGAATTCCACAGCCAGCAATGCTGGCTGTGGAATTCTGGGAGTTGAAGTCCGCATGCCTTAAAATTGTCAAGGTTGAGAAACACTGTCTTAAAGTGAAGCTCAGCTAAATGGAAGTAAACAGCTCATTCTCCAGTTGTCTGATCAAGTTACTAACTTTTCTCCATGTCACATGGAAATCAACATCTTGCTAACCTACTATTCTATTGATTGATACAGAGATCTAATCTCATCATTACAGGGAACCTGCAGCTTGAGTAAGCTGTTGGCTATCAATCTTCCACCCATGAATTCATAACTGTTATTTTGCAAATGGTAGCTTTTCCCTAATATGAAACAGCCTGCCTCCAAGAAAAACTGCTCCGCTACATCAGTTGCCTTTTCTCAACTCTAAAACTTGTCAACAACTTCCAGAACTTTTAAATAGTCCTAATTAACCACTACTGTTTTCATACACTGTTGAATATAAGGGGAGGGAATTAAATCATTTGTAAATCTGAAAGAGATTAACACTATCAGTTATTATTAGCCTTCTGGTCTAGGATCAGGTGCAAAAAAGTCAATGACCAAATGTCTTAACCTGTTGGAAAATACTCAGATAAGGATAAGTGGACAGTTTGGAAACAGAATGAGCATTATGGTCATTTTCATAAAATAACTGTATTGAAACACCCATTTCTCAGAGGCCAAACTCATAATAACTAATGTCTCTGTCTAATAAACAGTTTTTCCTTGGAAATTTAATCTATCCCTTTGGAATACAAAGTAATCCTAGATTTAGGACTGCAATAGAGACTGGAATTTCTGTTTAACAGTTTAACAATCATAAGTCGAGGCACCCATGACCAGAGCAGATTTTGCAACTTTTTTTTACAACCGTATATGTCATAGACATTAAGTGAATGTGGTGGTCATTAAGGGGAAGCCATGATCATTAAGTGAATCAATGTATTCCCATGGGCGATTTTTGTTGGAAATCAACCCCAAAGACTGAAAACCATCAAAAAACATTGTAAATCATAGCTATGTGACTGCAGAATTCTACAACTGGCCATCAAGGAGAGCCAGTTGCCAAGCGCCTGGAATAGTAATAACAATAGCACTTAAGACTTATATACTGCTTTACAGCCCTCTCTAAGTGGTTTTACAGAGTCAGCATATTGCCCCCAACAACCTGGGTCCTCATTTTACTGACCCTGGAAGGATGGAAGGTTGAGTGAGTCAACCTTGAGCAGGTCAGGATCGAACTGCTGGCAGTGAGCAGTGAATTAGCCCGCAATACTGCATTCCAACCACTGTGCCACCATGGCTGATTCATATATTTTTCAGATGTAGATGAGGCTCAGTGTCAATTGTTGCGGGCAGACTGTAAAACTACTATATCCTGACTCCTGCCTCAGCACATTTTTAACTTAAAAGGGAAAAAACTCACCTCCTGGAACAAAACTCCTGGCAGTGAGTGCTGAGTTAGCCTGCAATACTGCATTCTAACTGCTGTGCCCCCACGGAGCACAGTCATGTAACCAGGGTGAGTGCATGTGCAGCAATACAGAATCAGGTATAAGTAGCTTTTGTAGAGTCCATCATGACTTCAAATGGCCGTTAGGCTTAAGACTAAGTCATGATCAAGCCTCAATGATATAGCCTGACGTTTTGTACAAGGCCAACCACTGTGGTTTCTAAGCCATGGTATATGCCTTCCATATGCAATATAGATCCAGCCAGTTGTGATGTACTCAACCCATCATGGTACAGCAAGATAAATGAATTCTTATGTCTGTTGGCTCGTCTACCTTATTTTTTCTAGGTCAAAAAGTATTCCCCCCCCCCCTGCCATGGTTCAGCGTGAACTGTCCAGGAATGAACTTGAGATCTTTTGCCTGCAAAATTTACATCCTGGCCTTGAGTCATGGCCCTGCCCCAGCTTTGCCTGCTCAACAGTCATCGGGACATTCATTAAAACATTCTTTCTGAAGTGAGTGAACTGGGGGAGGGAGAAAGCTAGCTAATTAACAACCCTTCCCTCTCTCCTTGGCTCCCACCAGGATTGCAGTCACCAAAACAGAAATCACTGAAACTGAAGTCAATAAGAAATCTTTCCTTAATTTCTACCATTTATGAAGTCAATATCTGAACTTTGGGCCAACTTGAAAATGCCCGGAGTCTTTCAAAGAATCAGATTTAGGTTTCAGTGGGTTTGTTAACATGCTGGAAAGAAAGCGATTTTAAGAGAACGGGGAGAAATGGGCTCCTTAAATAATCAATCAAAACACATGGCAACCTGAAGGGGAAATAAGAATCCTTTTCCCATTGACATAGGGATTCCGAGATTCCCAGAACCCATTATGTAAGTAATTGTTTTCCAGTTCTTCCACCATCCAACTGAGACACTTCAGCAGTGAGTTGCTGCTGTTAGAAGTTAACGTTTAAACACATAGCTCGGTCTGATAAAGAAGAATCCAATTTCCCACAGGTTTTTCAAGATGTTGCCGTCTTGAAAACTGTATAAGGCTTCAGGGCATAAGACTTCACTGGTAGGATGCACCATCCCATCACCTCCCTTATGGACAGGAGCCAAGAGCTGAGCTACAGAGGGGAGGGAAGCAGAAAATAGATTGGGAGCTACTTTGAGTTCACCAGGTCATGGGCAATAGATGGAGAAAGGGCTCCTGGTTCCTTCTTACTTCACAGGAACAATGAAACAGCTCTTCTTCTCTTAAGTTAGACTGCTGAGGTCAGGGGTGTGCAATCGAGTTACCATGGGCACAACAATACATGAAACATCCCTAGTTTTTACATGTAGACATCACAGAACATGCTTGCTTTTTCTCAGGAGGTTCCTAAGAAATACACATGAAGATCTCAAGGGTGAGTTTCTGGTTAAAACTTCAAGAAGTCGTGAGAAGGGCTGCACCATCCTATAAGATTAGTCACGGGGCGCCTGTACTCTGCCTCAGACAGGGAGGAAATGAGTAGATCAATGTGCGTAAAAGGTGTGTGTAAAATTAAGTGTTAAGAATTATGATTCCCAAGTATATACTCCCCAGGGGACATGTCTATGGAGATTCTCCATCATCCAGGTCATGGTTGTCCCAAAGGTGCTTTTTCAAAAGGCCACTGGACTTTGTTTTTCCTTAAAGACGTTTCGCTTTTCATCCAAGAAGCTTCTTCAGTTCTGACTGTCAGAACTGAAACAAAGTCCAGTTGCCTTTTGAAAAAGCACCTTTGGGACTCCCAGGGGTATAGAGAAATTGGAACATTCCAAGAGCGTGTTTGGAAATTTGTTTACATACACACAACTTAGCTGGAGAACAATCTCTCTGTAAATATGCTCCAAAAGTAATGTTGTTTATTGAGCTTGTACTTCGCCCTTCTGTACCTTAGGCTACTAACAAAGCCTCATGCTGATGATGTTACTTAGTTGGGTAATGAAACTTCTGCAAGCTCAGAAAGCACCAAGGACTCATCTTCCTCTTCTCCTCCTCCTCCCCTTCCTCTTTCTCCTCCTCTTCCTCCACCTCCACAACTCCATTCCCTTCTAGCACAGATGACATTACCTAGGTAGGTAATAAAAAGTCTGCAGGCAAACAACCAAGCTCAGAGAGCATCAAGGACTCCACTGCTCACCCAGAATAATACACAGGCAGAGCAGACAACGTACATCACACATCATATCAAACAGTAAAATATAGTTTATATATCACAAACCTGTCCATGAAAAGTGGATCAACTAAGCACTGAATTGCAACACGTGTGTAAATAAACAATAAAAAAGCCATCGTGCACGTTTTTCTCACCCCTTTTAAACACCTATAAGTCACACGATACACAGGCACTATGGGGAATCAAGCCGGATGAATGTAACCTGTTAACTATTTATTGTGCTTTGGTAGGTGTTCATCAATTTATTCCTTTTTTTTTTTGCACTTATAGATGGAAGCACAAGAGAGGGAGAGCTTTGAATCCTGCCCAGGCTCCCATGCTGAATTTTAAATTAGTGAATCGCAACGTGCACAAGTTTGATACATTTAGATAGACCTGCTTAAAAGGTAATCCGCAAGATTCCACAGCAGAACCAAGAAGTCTCTGTATTGCTATCCCAAAAAATATTAATATAATTGTTCATGCATTCAATCTCTTCCTATTTTCACTTTAAATAATAATAATAATAATAATAATAATAATAATAATAATAGTAATAATAATAATAATAATAATAATAATAATAATAATAATAATAATAATAATAATAATAATAAAAAAGTTGGAAGGGGACTTGGAGGTCATCTAGTCCAACCCCCTGCTCAGACAGGAAACCCTATACCATTTCGGACAAATGGCTGTCCAGTCTCTTCTTAAAAACCTCCAGTGTTGGAGCATTCACAGCTTCTGGAGGTAGTTGTTCCACTGATTAATTGTTCTAATGGTCAGGAAATTTCTCCTTAGTTCTAGGTTGCTTCTCTCCTTGGTTAGTTTCCATCCATTCCTTCTTGTCCTGCCTTCAGGGGCTTTGGAGAATAGCTTGACTCCCTCTTCTCTGGGGCAGCCCCTGAGATATTGGAAGACTGCTATCATGTCACCCCTTGTCCTTCTCTTCATTAAACTAAACATGCCCAATTCAATATTTCAGTGACAATATTTAGATGGTCTCTAGGAGAAATGTTAGGGCTAGAGATTGGGTTCATCTGATTAAAGTCTACTATCTTGACTCTCAGGATACTAACAACCCAACAGTTAGGCCTACTAAGTAAACGCTGTTCTGTAGCTATTTGTCTTCAGCTGAATCTTCTACCCGGAACTGAAAGAGCTATTCTACTGAAGTGGTCTACTCCCTGTTTGCCAACTGACTGATGTAATCTCTTGCATTTCATCATTTTCAGGTGAAGAACTCAGTATAGTTTTGAAAACTGTAACAATCTTTTCTTTCTCGTGGTTTTTTTTTTTAAAAAAAAACATTTCTTCTTCTTCACCTTTTCCAGGCAGTTAATATGCCACAAATGACTAACAAAGCTACGTGTAGGTACGCGAGCTGGTAAAGATCCTTGCAAATACTAAAATCTGGAGACTTATTTACAAGGGTGGGTTTAATAATTACTAAACAGTTATTAAACATTTATATATTGTTTCAGTGTTTTCAGACGTCGCTTGGGTCACCTAGCTAGATTATGGCAGGATTCAAACTGAGGCCTTCCTAATTCATTGATCTGTTCAAGAGCTTTTTTTACATAAGATTCATTTCTGGTTTTAATACCCCATAACCTATTAATCAATATGTAAAGAAACAAAGAATGTCTCCTTTGGGAAAGAGCTGTTGCCCTTGTACAATTTAACATTCTTCTATTCTTCATATAAGAACATAGATTCACAAGAACTTTAAAAATACCTTCCAATACAAGGTAATGATTGCCTGTGTATATTTGAGAGTGTTCCTTTGTTTTTAAGGAACATCTATTTTTACAATGCCTTATAAGCATCAATTGCCAAAAGGCAATTGGACTATGTTTTTTCCTTGAGGAAAAAATGTTTTCCCCCCCTTGAGGAAAAAGAGGTTTTGCTTCTCATTCAAGAAGCTTCATCAGTTCTGACTGGATGGTGGGGCGGATGAAAGGATTAGTTCTGGCGAACAAATGGTGATACAAATCCTGGTACAAATTTCGGTTATCCCTTGTTTCAGCCTACCCATCCACCCCCAATTTGCTTTGACGTTAAAAACAGTCCATTAAACAGTGGTTGCTCTGTTAGGAAAGTGAAAACATTTCTTAAATAACTAATATTGCTAGCGAGGCAGCAAGTTTCAAATCACGGTTAAAATTCAAGAGCTCTACTGTACACAAAAAGAAGAAGCGTTAGGACCTTCAACCGTGGTGGTGATCATCTGAACGCTGAGGTTTAATCCTTTCCTCAGCAAGGAAATGTAGCTGTGCTTAGCCCTCTGCCTGATCAAGGAAGCTCTAAGCACTGTTTTCTTTCTAGGAATCCAGTACAGTAGCAGAATCCTTAACCTTTGGAGCTTGCAAAGTCATATAAGGTTAAAAGAATGCAGATTCTTCCAAGTAATGCACCAAGATTGGTTTAGTATTAACGTGAGTAGTTAAAGTTATTGATGGTAACAGTAGTATAGCAACATGCCCCTGAAATCATCTCAAGAGATAGCATCAAGGGCTGGACTCTCCTCTCCTCTCCCGTCCCCTCCCTTCCCTTTCATCATAGTTTTCCCAGCTTTTCCCAGGGGGTGGGAGTTACAAACAATCTAGGAACAGTATTCTGGCATAATGATGGGGGGAAAAAATAATAGCCGAGATACTTACTTGACCACAGAAAAAGAAAAACTGGCTGAAACCCCCATCGGGTATTAAGCATTTATATCTTAAAGGGGAAACCTACCCAAATAAGACCTAATTATTAACGGAATTTATTTTCTCCCAAAGGCAAGCAAAACACTGTATTTCTGGCTTGGGTAAGGCCCACTTAGAAAGAGGAGTAAATTTAGGAAGGCTCTTTTTAGAGGAGGGTATAAAGTAATCAGAATTTTATTGTCCCTAGATCCCCCTTAAACCTCCAGAAGGATCCACATTCTCTAGATACCTCATGCATTACAGCTTCATCTTTTCTGGCAGAAAACTCAAAAACAAGAGCTTGCCCTATTTAGAAGCGCCAAAAGACATTGCTGACTTAAGGGCGTCCAAGCTGCAACCCAACTGGATCTACAAGGGAGTCAATACTGAATTCAAATGAGATTTACTTTTGAGTAGACTCCTCCTGCATGCTACAGGATCAGTGTTGCAAGGGTGCTTTTCAAAAGACAGCTGGGCTTTGTTTTTGTTTTTGTTTTGAAAACATTTTGCTTCTCATCCAAGAAGATGCTTCAGTTCTGAACTGAAGAACTGAAGAAGCTTCTTGGATAAGAAGTGAAATCTCTTCCTCAAAGGGAAAAAAAAAAGTCCAGTTGCCTTTTCGAAAGCACCTTTGGAACAACCATGACCTGGATGATTGAGAGTCTCCATACACATGCAGTTCATGTTTTTTTTATGAGAATCTGAACCCCGATCCACCTTCTCTGAACATGCTCACAACTCAGTGGACAACGGTGTTCAATGAAAGCATCTGTATTATTAAATCTAACCAATTATTAAAACGCTATCTCTTCTGGCATCCTTCCTCTGGTTTTCCCCTTTAAAAGGACTCCTGGCACCTCGAGTTTATGGTACAGCCAGAGGAAGTCAAATAGGCAACTTTCAAGAAAGAGCTATTTGCAGTAGAGATCAGCCTTCCTTTTAAGCCCACACAAAACACCCCGGGCCAGATCTATTAAGTTTCGTCAACTACATGCCTGAATTGTATTACACCTCCGCGCAGACAGAAACACGGGGGAGGGAAGGAGGGGTGGGAGGTGAGAGAGACAGGGAGAGATCAATCGATCGATCGACCAATCAATCAGTCATGAGGGAGGCGAGGGGGCAACAGAAAAAAAAGTTTCAAGAGTTGTCAATAGGATGCGCAGATATTATCTTACACACTCCGGGGGGGTCTGTGGATGATGCAGGAGGTCCCTGGATCCGGACCACACCCCACCCATCGCGACCCACCCATCGCCTCCTCTTTGACCTAGTAGCAAGGAGCCGAGATGGGTTGAGAAGCGCCAGAAGCAAGACTTGAAATAAATGTGACGCCCGATGCCTGCAGGACATTCAGTCTCTCTCCATCATCATCATCTGTCTTCTTCTCACCCACCCCACCCCACCCCGCAATCTCCATGAATTTACAAATCCAGTTCAAAGCTGGGGACCAAAATGAACCCTTCCCTGGTCAAGAAGCAAAGGATCCAGGATTGAAGTCATCCTCCTTCCCCAGGGAGGGAGGGGGTGGGAGAGGGAGCGGGGATTGGGGGGTTCCCAGAGCCGCGGAAAAGTCAGGAAAGAGGAGTTTCTGAAGCAAAAGGGGGGGGGAAAGCAAGAGAAGGAAGAAGGGGAAGACGAAGGAGAAGAAGAAGAAGAAGAAGAAGAAGAAGAAGAAGAAGAAGAAGAAGAAGAAGAAGAAGAAGAAGAAGAAGAAGAAGAAGAAGAAGAAGAAGAAGAAGAAGAAGAAGAAGAAGAAGAAGA
>NW_015387303.1:233192-242361 GCF_001527695.2 Protobothrops mucrosquamatus | reverse complement strand
GGCTCCCCCTTGGGCGCTTCTCCCGGGCGCAAAGTTGGCAGGAGACCCCAGGCCGGCTTGGCGGAGTGGCTGCCTGGCTGGGTTGGGTCTTCGGCGGCCCCTTCTTCTGCCCGCCCGCCCTTCAGCGCGGCCCTGATGGGCTCCGGCCGCAGCTCTGCCTCCCTTCCGCGTTCGCTTTCGTCTTGCAAGGGCGTTGCTCCTTCGCTGCGAGCGCCCCCCTCCTCCTCTCCTCCTCCTCCTCCTCCTCGCCCAGTAGCGGCTGCAAGCGAGGAACTGGGCTGCAGCGAAAAGAGGGAGGGAGGCGGTCTCCGCTCGGGGACAGAGGCCGGGGGTGGGAAGGGCTTCCTCCGCCCCAAACGGCTGGCTGGGACCAACCCCGTTGCCGCTCGGTCCCGCTCTCCGTCTCCCCCCCCTTCCTCCCCCACGCGCGCCCCGGACCCCCGGCTAGAAAACGGGGTGCTGCGATGCACCTCCACGTGGCGCCCTTTCTTTCCCCCGGGGTTCTTCTCGCTCCGGGGAGGGGAACAAGACAAACTGGGGGGGTTGGGGGTGGGGTGGGGAAAAGGATTCATTGGGACAGAAGACAAAAGACCGCACCTTTGGGAAGCCCCCCTTCTTTCTCCACACACACCCCGTCTTTACCTATCCGGAGTAAGGTCTACCCCGGTTCCAGATGTTAAGGCTACATCTGTATCCGCAAAGAGGGGCCGTTTTAACCCTCATTTGGACGGAGGGAGTAAGCCGAGTTGGTAACTATGAGCCTCTTAAGGTTCTGCCTGTCCGTTTTTAGGGTCTCTCTATCTCTCTCACACACACACACAAACACACACACACACAAGGGTGGCAAGCCCCTTCTTTGGAACCCCTTGTGTCCTTGATTTCACCTACCTTTTCCCTAGGTTTAAAAAAAAAAAAAAAGTTTGAGGAGGTCTAATTTTCCTAAATTACCATGTGAAAGTGGTGCTGGAGCCGAGCTGGCTAGCTCATCTTCCAAGGTGGTGAAATTGAGTTCAGCTACCCTTCTCAGGTAAACAAGCTCGCCCCCTTGTTAGTAAAACATGCCCCCCCTTCCCGACTGTCCTTTACACACACAAGGAGGTACAATGAGTCTCCTGACAACTTTCCACCCAGACCTCGCAGCAAGCTCAGCCACTACGTAAACCACAAACGTTTTCCCAGAGAGCTTTTAGCAAGTCGGTTTATTTAAAACCCATCCCGGGTGAGGGGGAGGCCTTGGTTGAAACCCACAGAATAGCACAAAATGCAAAAAAAAAAAAAAAAAAAATCACCTTGCCCCTTCATTGGGCACGGAGGTTGCCACTGTCACTATCACCCTACTAACAAAAATTATCCTCCCAAGGAACAGAGAAGAAGCAGCAAGATCTAAAATGCAGGTCTGAATTTGCCGCCTCAAATTTGGAATGCTCCAGCCTCTATTGTGTCTTCTCTTTGATGATGAGTTCTGCAGAACTTGGAAGCTTGCCCATCCTTTCATGCTATTTTGGGATTAAAAAGTTTTCCCAAGCTATGGATTCTGGATTCGCTCCCTCTCCCCCTTAAGCCAGTGTATCTATGATTGCTTTTATTATTTAAGATACTTTTCAAGCAACTTTTTTTTTCCCATCCCATCATGGGATTTAAAAGCAGCATTTACCACGTTCATTGACTCAGGCATTGATCAGCCTCAGACTTTATTTTAGGATGGAAAATGCATTTTATTCTTTTAAAGCAGGGGTCCCCAACCCCCGGTCTGTGGACCGGTACCGGGCCGCAGCATGCCAGCAACCGGCCCGCACAAACAAGCAAAGCCCCATCCGTGGGATGCAGGCAGCACACAAAACCACACACTCTCTGGTCTGTGGAAAAACCTCTCTCCATGGAATCGGTCCATGGTGCCCAAAAGGTTGAGGACCTCTGTTTTAGAGGCTGCCTTGCCACTCTCTAGTTTATCTTGTTGAGACTGTTCTGTGAATAAAATACCTAGGATTAATCGGTGCCTGAATCTGGAGTTTCTGGGTTTTTAAATGTCACCTTGGTGTACCATTTCTAGAGTGCCTAAATCCACTCTGCATAGGAAAAAGGAGAATTTTCAATATCTTTTTCCTACTATCCAATGATCATTTGGTTTTTTGAAGTCCAAGTATAATATGCCTAATTATATAAGTATAATATGTCTTGGAAGGATGCAATGAGAAAGGAAAAATTGCATTTATTACTACTTATAGAAAACAAAGAATAGTTAAGAAGAAGAATTGCTCCATTCAATTTTGAAATTGTCCTTTTCCATTGCTATTATTAGTAGCATGGGTGGATAAACTACAATTAGATTCACGGTTTAAGACTGGTGGAAATTTAATAATTCAAACCCTAACCAAGAATCTAAGAATTATAGTGATAGCATCTAAGAATGTAACCAATTCCAAGCAGGTTGGGATGTTTTTTTAATATATAAAATTAGGGTGTTGGGGGCCTAATAAATTCAATGCTTCCATTTATTGGGGAAGCCCTTTAGGTATTGCCCTGAGGGCTCCAATCACAATTGGTATAACAATTATAATTATCTTATATGGAATTTTAGTGGTCAATCAATAGGAAAATCTTCATTTTTGATTGTTAGCATCTTCAATAAAGAATAAACATTCATTCTAAAATCTAGTGATTAAAGTTCTTCATTTACAGTTTTTTCAATGAATTTCATTATATTATTGCAGGTGGAATGCGATTTTTTAAAGAAATGTTTCATTGTGGGATGGGATATATCTGAAGATGCTGGATTGTCGATTGTTTGAATGGGACTGGAACAATTTATACACAGCTGTCAATCTAATTACAAAGCTCCAGGTTCAAATCTTGACCAGTGAGCGTAAATAGGCCACAATTTTCCCCGTTAGCAAGTATAACTCTAATTGGATTTACAAGCTTACCATGTTCTACGGACCTAAAATTGCTCCTTGCTGAAAACGGAGCCTATATTTAGTTAAGATTACAGTGTGATTACAGTTTATGATAGTCCACAGTGGTGACCCTTTGGGTTCATACAACAGAGTAAGCCTGTAACCTCAATTAGAAGCAGTATGCTTATTCGTAAGCATATAATACCATAAGCATTATGGAGAGAGGGAAATGCTATCGTGCATGTACGTGCTACCAGAGCTGAGTTGAGTGAAAAAACACAGTCCTTGGGCAGTTTCTTTCAATCTAATCTATCTAATAAGGTTGCCATGGGGAAAAAAAATAGGATGGACCATCTGCTACGCTGTCTTTTTGAGAGCTACATTTCCCATGATAATCACAGTGTTTAAAAACTGGCAAATTCCTGTAAAGTGAGTGAATATTCATTCTCTTTACTTGGTGTGGCATTTTGGGGTTATTAAGGCAGGGAATGGTGAACTGAGAGAAGATTATTATTTACTCAGTGTCTTAATTTGTGAGGCCCAAGATAAGTGTTCTCTACTGGTGGGGATTCAGAAATAGCTTAGTTGGAAAGGAGGGGCAATTGTTAGACCTTTAAGTCTTTAAGCCCTGTCACCAATTAAAATAAAATAAAAATGAGAATACAGCTTCTGTAAGCATAGACATGCCTTTCTTCTGAAAATGGCCTTTTAATATCTATTCAGGTATTTTGAGGAAATAGTTGATGGGACATAAGAGCAAAAGTTGAGACCTGCCTGATTGCATTTTTATCTTTGTAGTCATATTTTCCCTCTCCCCGAAGTTAACAACCCTTTCAGTAGAGTCATGCACTATTTAGATCAGAAAAACAATGGAAGAGAAAAGGTCCATCAGCTTTTCTGCTCTGAAAGGAGAAGGAGAAAGAAAGAAAGAAAGAAAGAAAGAAAGAAAGAAAGAAAGAAAGAAAGAAAGAAAGAAAGAAAGAAAGAAAGAAAGAGAGGGAGGGAGGGAGGGAGGGAGGAAGGGAGGAAGGAAAGAGAAAGAAAGAAAGAGAAAAAGAAAGAAAAAGAAAGGGAGGAAGGAAGGAAGGAAGGAAAGAAAAAGAAAAGAAAGAAAGAAAGAAAGAAAGAAAGAGAGAGAGAGAGAGAGAAAGAAAAAGAAAGAGAAAGAAAGAAAGAAAGAAAGAAAGAAAGAAAGAAAGAAAGAAAGAAAGAAAGAAAGGAGGGAGGGAGGGAGGGAGGGAGGGAGGAAAGAGAAAGAAAGAAAGAAAGAAAAAGAAAGAAAGGGAGGGAAGAAGGAAGGAAGGAAAGAGAAAGAAAGAAAGAAAGAAAGAAAGAAAGAAAGAAAGAAAGAAAGAAAGAAAGAAAGAAAGAAAGAGAAAAAGAAAAGAAAAAAGGGAGGGAAGGAGCGAGGAAGGAAGGAAAAAGAAAGAAAGAAAGCTATTTAATGTTATTCAGCATGTAAAACAGGCTACATATATTTCTCTATTCAAAGATAAGATCTATCACTGACCAGCCCATTCAAATCTACAATCTACAATCATTTGGGTCTTTGTTTTATCTATCTGTCTATCTCACCAAAGTTGGCTGTAGGCAGCATCATGTACCTAAACATAATATGAGCCCACCCAGGTTAGCCTCTGTCTTTCTGCTATACTTCCATGACATTGCTTTCATCTTAAATTCATCCCATGAGTGAGACAAGCTTAAGTCATCTTTAGCAATACATTTTGTGTTCGTACTCCATAGGTGGGGAACATTTCTAACTAGCAGTGGGGAAGGTCCTTTGTTCCACATATTTAATTCAGATATGAGACATTGGGCCAATTTTTTTTAAAAAAAAATTCTTGACCTAACGTTGAGGATGTCTTGTTTTTCCCCCCTACTCTCTGCTTTTATTAACATACTTTCCTTGATGAAGAGATTTGGAGAAGTAGACAGTGTCCTAGAAAGAAGTCTTGGTTGTATAATCTGAACATCTTCAGTTAGCACCAGTTGTGTTTTTTGTTCTTTCCACGTGAAAGTGCCTTGCAAAATGACAGGGAAGATCAACAATAAATTGTGCAGGCAGAATTGATAGATGGGTGGATGTTAGGGGGCACATGAATATGGTTTGATTTCCCAAAGTAATGTTCTCCTTCCATCTTCCTATTCTGGGTCATTTAGGCTTGAGGTTGATCAATGTGTTTTTTTAAATAAAAAAAATCCCAAAAGTTGAACCTCTAGATTAGGAATGTCCAGTCCTTGGCAACTTTAGGACTTGTGCATTTTAATTCCCAGAATGGCTGGTTGGAAAATTCTGGGAGTTGAAGTCCACAAATCTTAAAGTTGCCAAGATCAGGGCACCCCTGGTATAAATCATTTGTGACTTCTGCTTTTTCCTATCTATTCATAACAATTTATCCTGGAATAATACAAAGTTTTCTGCTGACAACTGAGAAGCCTTCCTACACAGTGTTACCCAGTTCACCACCACTACCATCAAAGTTACAACAGTGGTGAGATCTGTATCATAGCAACACATAATACGCATAGGTTTGTAACAAAAAAACCCCTTAGTTTAGACGTAAATATTTTATTGTTACTTAGATAAAAAGTCCTTTAAAAAAAAAAAAAAAGTACCAAACCACAAATGGCAATTCACAGAAAGGAGAGTATGACTCACAGGGACCCATTTACTGTCACCTCTTACAGAGAATAAGCAGCATGGATGTCATTAAAGCAATCTGCTGGCTGTCGTTCTCTTGTCAACAACATCTCGCTATTGTTAATGGTGCTGCAAAGTTTGGAGGTTTTTTTTAAATGAATTCTGTGGCCTATTACCCACAAACGTCTCTTCTGCCTTTTTGGACTGCAACGGAGTAAGAATGAATAATCCCAGACTGATCATTTTAAGCAGAATTTTGGGTGATTATTGGACATCCGGTCAATATAGGGCAGTGATGGTGAACCTTTTAGAGACCGAGTGCCCAAACTGCAACCCAAAACCCACTTATGCATCGTCGGGTGCTGGGTGGGTGTGGCCCATTGGCTGGGTATGGCCCATTGGGTGGGCGTGGCCCATTGGGTGGGCGTGGCTGCGGTGGTAACGGCAGACTGGGTGGGACTAAAAAGTTCAATCAATCAATTCCAACTTTGCAAGAACTTTTTTTTTCCGTGAGAAGTTGAAATTGACTGATTGATTGAACCTTTTTTTTTTTTTGCACACGGCGGCAGAGGCCTAAAGCAAAAAGGTTTTATAAAACCCAGCTGAAGGCCTAGGGACTGAGGCGACGACGCGCGTGCCCACAGAGAGGGCTCTGAGTGCCGCCTCTGGCACCTGTGCCATAGGTTCGCCACCACTGATATAGGGCTTTTCAGTGAGGTCCTTCCAGGGATTCAACTGTAGGACACACCGACCAATGCCCAAAGGTGCTTTTTTCACGAGGCAACTGGACTTTGTTTTTTCTTTGAAGATGTTTCGCTTCTCATCCAAGAAGCTTCTTCAGCTCAAAGCTGAAGAAGCTTCTTGGATGAGAAGCGAAACATCTTCAAAGAAAAAACAAGAAAATCCAGTTGCCTCTTGAAAAAGGCACTTTTGGGATATCTATGACCTGGATGCCTGAGAATCTCCATAGGCATAACTAATGTCACACAAAAATATAGAATCTATGCTCATTGACCCTACCGGGCAAATATACTCTGGTCCTGAGTTTACAGTATATGCCATGATCACTCACCATCTCAGTAGGAAAATCTATGTCCAAGTACACCTTAACATACAGAATGATGCAGAACCTCGTAAATGTGTCTTAGATACATGCCGTTAGATGGGACATTGGGCTAGTTTTGGGAGGTAGAACAATCCTGTATTTTTTTCCTACCAGTGAACTTTACTGGAAGAGGAAACTAATTTGGGTGAAATTCTCATGAGTTCCTACATTGTTAGGACATGCAAAGGGAATGTGTGGGTATTTTTTTGACTGCACCATCGTTTCTCTGGTCATCTGCAGCCATCCAAGAGTTCCATCCTTTTATTAAAGCCCAAGGAAAAAAATCACAGTGAAACTCCTGCTGTGGAATTTTCCCGGGCAGGAAAGTGGGAGCAGCCCAAGATGGTTTCAAGTGATGGAAGAGAATAATAATAATAATAATAATAATAATAATAATAATAATAATAATAATAATAATAATAATAATAATAATAATAATAATAATAATAATAATAATAATAATAATAAAGTTGGAAGGGACCTTGGAGGTCATTGAATTCAACCCCCTGCTCAGGCAGGAAACCCTACACAATTTCGGACAAATGGCTGTCCAGTCTCTTCTTAAAAACTTCCAGTGTTGGAGCATTCACAGCTTCTGGAGGCAGGTTGTTCCACTTGTTAATTGTTCTAACTGTCAGGAAGTTTCTCCTTAGTTCTCTCCTTGATTAGTTTTCATCTGTTGCTTCTTGTCCTGCCTTCAGGTGCTTTGGAGAATAGCTTGACTCCCTCTTCTTTGTGGCAGCCCCTGAGATATTGGAACGCTGCTATCATGTCCCCCCTCATCCTTCTCTTCATTAAACTAGACATACCCAATTCCAACAACCGTTCCTTATATGCTTTAGCCTCCAGTCCCCTAATCATCTTTGTTGCTCTTCTCTGTACTCTTTCTAGAGTCTCAACATCTTTTTTACATCGTGGTGACCAAAACTGGATGCAATATTCCAAGTGTGGCCTTACCAAGGCATTGTAAAGTGGTATTAATACTTCACGTGATCTTGATTCTATCCCTCTGTTAATGCAGCCCAGCACTGTGTTGGCCTTTTTGGCAGCTGCAGCACACTGCTGGCTCATATTTAAGTGATTGTCCACTAGGACTCCCAGATCCCTCTCACAGTTACTACTATTGAGCAAGGTACCCCCTATACTATACCTGTACATTTGGTTTTTCTTGCCTAAATGTAGAACCTTGCTTTTTTCACCATTGAATTTCATTTTGTTAGATAGTGCCCAGTGTTCAAGTCTGTCCAGGTCCTCCTATATCCTAAGCCTGTCTTCTGGAGTGTTGGCTATTCCTGCCAGCTTGGTGTCGTCTGCAAATTTGATGAGTTCCCCATCTATCCCCTTGTCCAAATTGTTGATGAAGATGTTGAAGAGCACTATACAACAAAAAGTAGCAGCCATAGCAGGCATCACTGTCTGCAAGGCTGTTTATGTGTGTCTGTGTGATGAAAACAGCAATTCACATGCAAATCCTCCCTTTTTCATGCAAGCGTCATGATATTGCACCCCGGTCCAAAAGAGAACAGAGTACAGATAATTTTCAACAAGGAGTTTTGATTAAAATGAGACTGAAATATAGCAATTGTCTCTCTAGCAGACTATCAACTGATTTACCTGTTTTCCTCAGGAAACCCAATTTTAATATAGGCTTTGCCACCCATTCAATGCTGATGCAGCCGTAGCTGCCATATCCTGGGGATGCCTATACATAAGTTCGCAAAACGTCACAAAGAGTAATTTAAAATAACTTATTCTACCTTAAGATGTACTAGAAAAACAGAACCTCTTTCACAGGCAAAGAAAATTTGAGAATTGCAATTTCTTCATGGAATTGAATTATTGGATCATAGGCCACGCCTCACTACCTTTTTATGATTAGCTTAGGGTAATTAGCCGGCCATAAATTGCTACTCAGTTTGTTCCAACATTGGAAGGCTTACACCATTTGAACCAGGGGCCTGTATTAAAATTGGATTTTCTGAGGAGAATATAATCAAAGAGGTAAATCAGCTGCTAGTCTGCTAGAGAGGCAACGGCTACATTTCAGTCCCATTTTAATTGTAACTCCTTGTTGAAAAGTATCTGTTCTCTAGCCAAATAAATAAATAGATGAACTTTGGACAGATCACTACAACACAAAAGAAAACACATAATCATCAGGGAATTTTGTTAGGAAAAAATAAGATTTCTTGATCCTGGGCCTCTGACCAAGTTGATCTTATCTTTAAATGACCATAGAATTGGCATTATTTTCATTCTATCGTACAATGTTTTCTAGGCTGGTACTATAGAGGAAAATATACTGATTCCTTTTGTTACTATGCACTTGCAAATATATTTGAAAGGTGGATGGAGGTTAATTTAGGAACTATTAATGTAACAAAGTGGGTGGTTTCATACTGCAGTGTAAGCTGTGACACTCTGTTCTGCCATTTCTGGAGAGAAGGCGCACATCAGGGGATACCCCCGCCGAGTCCCCAACCCAAACCTCTCCTTCCCTTCAGCTTTCTGATGTCACCTCTTCTG